>NC_133662.1:140479251-140781717 GCF_037893015.1 Macrotis lagotis | reverse complement strand
TTCTACTGGATTGATTTCTGACCAAGATCAATCCTCTCTCTACTCTAACAGCTGACTCCCCAAATTTGTAAATCTTTTTTTTGGTGGGAAGTTCATGAGTAACTATTTTGGCTCCTCTTTATACAATTAAAAAATTAGATCCCAAGTTAGAAGTGATATAATATCACTTTTTAATTTTTTGTCAAAATTCTAATGTAATATCAAATGACTCTTTGCCAAAGAATGTCAAAGAATCATTCTAGTTTCCACAGACTTTACATGAGCACATTAATCTTCAAAAAATAAAAATCTGACTTCCAGAAGATTTTTGTATTTACTTGCTTTTCTATTCCCAGGACAAAGAAAAGTGGGAAAAAAGTTCTACATCTCCTTTATCACCAGGACTGAAACAACGTATACCATTCTTACATAGTCATCCATTTGCAGGACATTAGGAACTCCCTTCTAATGCTGTGCTTAGTTCAGCAAATTTCCCTGAGATATGTGTCACATGAACAATTCCCAAATCCACTTTTGGTTGAATGTTTCCAAACAACATGCTAATCTATGGCACTGGGAACAGAACACTATAGAACACTCTCTTTTCCTGTGAAATTTAAAGATCTCTTGCAAAGAAACATGGCAGGAAAAAATTTAAATCAATCTTCTTGATTAAATGTTGGCAAATACGTTTTCAACTTCAAAATGTCTGAGACTGCCTCTTTTCTGTCTTGATAGAAGCTTAGTCCTGTGATAAGTTCAACATCAGAAACACGGGCTCTATGAAGCCTTAGCAGCTCTTCCACCCATAAAGATTCCTGCTTTCCACGCTGTTGAAGTAAATAAAGAATCAAAGGAGAATCAGAAAAACAGTGTAAATAAATGGTTAAAGAGCACTCCATCTTATTATTTGGTGGGACCATCTCCCAAGCATCCCTGCTTTCATGCATTAAAAGGGAAGTATAAGAGGTAGTGTGGGCAATGGAAGAGTCTTAGATTTGGAGTTAGAGGAACTAGGTTTAAATCCTAGTTCCACTATTTGCTTCTTTTGTGACTTTGGACAAACCTCTTTGGGTCTTGGTTTTTCCAACTGGGGGAGAAAAGAGGGAACAGGAAATCTGTCTAAAAGGGGAAAAATATCTTAAATCTCTTCTACCTTTCTTAACTAAACTCCTTGAAGATTTTGTTGGCACTCACTGTGTATAATTTTATCCTCAGTTCTCTAGTTTTCTATTTCATCCCCTATACAAATATATATATATATGTGTGTGTGTGTGTGTGTGTGTGTGTGTGTGTGTGTGTACATATAGACACACACAAATATATGATGTATATAAGTATATATGTATGTACATATATATGCTGATCTTTTCATTATTTCCTGTTGCACTGATTTCATTATTATCCTATGTCATAATTTTTCAGCTCTTATCTAAGTGATACTCCCAATTCTTAGTTTCAAAAAAATATATTATTATAAACATTTTTGTATTTATAGATCTTTTCCCTCTGTCTTTGGGTACTACCAGAAACTTTTAATTACATATATATATATATGTATGTATATATATATATATATATATATATATATATATATACTAAATTTCTTTTCTTTTCTCTAAATTTGTTCTTTCTTATGATTTCTGACCTCAGTCTGACTTAAAATTAGAATTGTCTACTGTCACATGTTTGAGGTCTTGATTTTATCTCTGATGTTTCCCTTTTTCTTATCTCATATCTTTTAGATATATTTAGTCTTCGAAACTATCTTTCCACATGCACATCCTCTTTTTTCCCATTGATATCAACCCAATATAGGAATACTGCAATAGTTTTCTAATAGTTCAATCAATCAAAAAGTATTTATTAATACAATGAGCCAGGAACTCTTCTAGAAGCTGGATGTATAAGTACAAATAGTGAAACAAGCCCTACTAGTGATGCATTTAGACTCTATTAGAGGAGCCAGTAAATATAAAAAATAGTTACATACAAATATCAAGTGAGTATGTACATATAAGAATGTGTCCCTACATATATAACTATGTTCATATACATTTTATTTATATGCAGTAGTGCATGTCCATACACATAAATAAATTTTGTATGTACATATTTGTTTGTATGTTTTCATAAAAATATACATATGTATCTTAATTAGGTTCATAAACAAGGTTGAGACATCACCTAGTTAGAGTAGCTGGATGACACAACAGAGAGCTCCAGTACTGGGATCAGAGAGATCCAAAGAGCAAAATCTGGGCTTAGATACTTGCTAGCCATGTGACCCTGGACAAGTCACAATTTTTGATTGCCTAGTTTCCTTGAATGTAAAATAAGGATAATAATAATAATAACACCTACATCCCAAGATTGTTGTGAGGATCAAAGGAGGTAATAAAAAAAATCACAGTGCCTGATACATAATAGGTAATATAGAAAGTTAGTTATCATCATCATCATCATCAACCCAAAGTCAGTCAACTTGGTGAGATGAAACAGACAGAAATTATAGTGACAGATAATAAGTAGTGACAGAAATTGGAACAAATGACAGGGACTGGCACAGTACAGCAGTTTGAACACAGCCCTCAGAAGAATACTAGAAAGGGAAGGTATCACTTAGTGGTCGTCAGGAGAGTGGATTATGTAAACAATAAAGTTATATAAAAGATACCCATTATGGCCTCATACAATCTCTATACACTATCAGCTGTTGCTGCATGCAAAAACATAAAGAGCCCTAAGACAGCAATCTCTTTATGGTTCCAGACCTCAGATTTAGAATTGGTGAGTGAAAATATAAGGCAAGCAGATTTAGACTCAAAATAAGGAAGAATATCATCATTGTGATGATTATTGTTGGCCAGTCATTCAGCTGTGCCTGACTCTTTGTGACCCCCAAGTCCTTTTGTTCTCCACTATCTCCCAAATTTGTACAAGTTCATGTTCATTGCTCCCATGATACTATTTATTCATCTCATCATAAATCAGAGTTGTCTAAATTGGGATCGCCCTCACTTTTTGATACAGTATTAAAGCATAGCCCAGATGGATATGTGAAAGACATTCCTGCATTGTATTAAAGAGATTCTAAAGTACCATTTCAAATCTAGAAATAGATAAGATTTAAATTATTTAGATTTAACATTTTAAAAATAAGAGACATAAATACAAAGTTTTAAATACTCAACCAAGAGAACTAGGAAGTAGAATAACTATATATAAGAATCAGACAAAAAGGCAGTTCATTTACAGTGTAATTTAAAAATCATAATTAATTGACATTATGACAATGTCAAAATGAAAAATACATATTTTTAAAAGTAAATAAATACTTCAAATGTTTCTGGGATTCAACATTTAAACATCCTGCTTACTGAATTTTGCATATTAAAATCTCATTTTTATAGTTTGAACTTGGATATATTGATGATTTCCTACCTGTCTGTAAAGACACCATCTTAAAATAACAATTAAAAACTACCTGTTACTTCCTTCTACACTGATAACGTAGGCCCAGGGATGTACATGATAATTCATATGCAATATTTAAGTGATCAAATATACTTACAGTACAACTTTCACTGTTGTCTATCCGGTGAGGAATAATAAAAGCAAGAGTCTCTAAAGAATTCTCACACCGCAATGGAGTCTGGGTTTTATTTTTGCAACTTGTTAACACAATGAAATAGTGAGTGGGTATCAGGACTTCTTGATTACTGATGCGTTTGCTGTTTCTGCATCAAAAAATAAATAAATAAAATAAATAAATAATAAGTCTGTATTGTCTTAGGAGAGAAATAGCATTATTATTTATTGTTGTAATTGAGTTTAGTAGAATATAGCTAAACTCATATCCTGAAGCATATGAGTCACTTTGACAACCATTGTAAAAAGAAAAGTAGTAATTTTCGAATATATATATATATATATATATATATATATATATATACTCTCATTTTTCTCCAAGCTATATTCTGATCTTCTCCTAGGCTACAACTCTTCATCCTAAAGTTCACTCCAATCCCAGAATTCACACATTTGAAGTACTTCACTCACTTCTATAACTTTCTTCTGATTGAATGGACCCCCCCCAAATAGCTTCTATAGAAATATGGTATATAGGCAAACCAATTCCTCTCCAGTCTACATTCAAGATTTACTGTACTAAGTAGTGGGGTATTTTAGAAAACATTTCTAGTCTAGGAAGGAAAACTCCATGAGAAAATACCAAATACCCTATATATTCCAGTCAAAGATATTTTGCAAAAAGTCAGTGAATTTCATTTTCTAATCATAAAATTCTAATAGTTTTAAAATCCAGCTATCAATCTGTTCAGAATATTCACACAAAGTGCAACCTGGCCCCTATAGAATAAAAATATGGTTTATAAGTAATACTCTTTTTTCTTATTTATATATCTAAATGTTCATGTTTATTGATGGTTTAAGTTTTTAATTAAGAATTAATTTTTTTTTTAAATTAAGGTCAGAATCAAAGTATGAAATTTACCCTCTAGTAGAATAGAAACATTGAGATTCAAGTCAAAATTCTAAAGCCTGCTTAAATGAAAACTAAGGGAAATTTTTCCTCCTTAGTGGCAAAGAAGAGAAAATGAGTTCACTACAATCAAATGTACCAATGCAAGAAATGCCTTTTCTGCCACCTAGTCTTAGAGTCCTCTCTAGGGCACTGTTAGGTGACTTGCCCCAACTCGGACAGCAGACAGAGGTGAAAACTTTAATCCAAATCTTCCTGGCTCTCATTCCTTTTAGTTTCAATTTAAAACACTTAATTTCCTTTTTTTCCTCCTATTAATCAAAACAAATAATACTAAACAACATTATTATATTTACATTGCATTATATACTTCTCAGAACACTTCCAAATCAATATTTGATACTTAAAAATTATTATAAAAACTATTTATATCCTACATAGATTTTTATATTTATTTCCCCAGCAAAGGAAATGAAAGATTCAAATATTTAATCCCTTTTCTTATCCCTACTATGCTTACACCTCATATAAATCTTTATGCCCAAAATCATGGCTCTTTTCTTTAATTTCCAGTTCCAATTTTTCCTTCACTTTACCCCTTCCCCATTCAGTGAGGTGGTAAGAAGAAAAAAGTCCTTTACAAATATGCATAGCCATGCAAAGCAAAGTTCTATGTAAGCCAATTTCTTTTATATTTATTTAGTGATTCCTTCTTTCCTTCCCTCCACCCACCCACCCAAAGCGCATACTGAAAATCTCACTGATTTCATCCCTTACTTTGGTTCTTTTTGTTTTCAATTAAGAGAAAGAGATTTATTTACAGACTTTTGTCATAATTAATCATAAACTCAAACACAGTCTTCCATTTGTCAGTTACATATATTTATAATTTTTTAAATTATTTTTTCCTAGCTATAGGATTACAATTGCTTTTCAGTCAGAAATAATTCTCATGACTTTCCTACTGTAAAAATTTAGCACTTCCAAATTTATGTGACAATTTTTTTCTAGTATACTTCATCAATTATCAATAAACAGTTAATAATAAAAGGTAGGAGAGAATAGTTAGTCAAGTATAATGAAATGTCAATTGGACTTAAATTTTCCCTCTCTATATAATTACAATTTTTTTTGCCTTTCAACACTCTCATTCCTTTACCATCATCATGATCTCTGATGCTGGTGAGTTATATGGAGAGGACTATATGAACAAGTGATTAAAATAATCACTGATCTGAGGGTGAAGTCCTCCATGAAAAAAGGAAAGGAAAAGATAAGCCAGAAGTCAGGTCAAAACATGAGCTACAAGATCAAAGTCCAAGAAACGAGGTGGTAACCAGGAATAAAGCAGAGATTTCAAGCTAGGGAAGGTCACATGAACTAAGTTACATGAATCAAAAGTGTAAATAAAATGATAGATTGTCTTACACAACCTTCTTATTTGCAGTCCTGTTCTTCTATAGAGATCTTCTTCCTCGCTGCCTCCTAAACTCTGATAAACCAGTGATGATGCTGTAGGATCCCTATTCCCCAAAATGCCTCTTCAGATTTCAAATACATTGTTTTTCAGGGCAGTGTTGAGGGAAGACCTCTATAAATTGTGAGCTATACATAAAATAAACAGACTCCCATGTTCTTTGCATAGACCTATGTCTAAACCAATCTCCTTTAACTGATGTTACTTCTTTGAGTAAAAGATTTCACAGACTAGATATTCTTATTGTCCACCTGCTATTTGTAGGAATAAGATTAAGGTGAGTGACCAGGGTATGAACTGTGGAACAGTGGTGGACCAGGAACACTGATTTAGTATCCACACTTCAAAGATAAAGTGACTGAACCCACAAGCCAGGGTCAGCAGATGAAGATTAAGTTTTTATTTCTTGTCACAAGGTATGCATTTCAGAGAAGTTAAGACTATAGACTTGATCCCTTTGTCTCCCATACTGACTACAAAGTCAGGTTACCTAGATTAAATTGTTGAAACAACCCAGAAGAGGACAATAATTCTAAAAACACAGAAAACACATAAGACTTCATTATAAAATACAGCTTGCCCAGAAGATTGTTTAGAATTCCTCAAGGAAATAATGAAAGAATATTTTTTAATGATAATAAAAGTAAAATAAGAGCAATGGAGAAAAAAAATTAAGAAAAAAGGAAATGGATCTGGGATTTTATATTTTAAAAACAGAAAAGAAGTATGCACAAACATGGGGGGGGGCTTTATCTAAATGTGAATTGTCATTAGAATTCATAGGAGTCAAATAAGGTGGAGAACCTGGAAGTGATTTTTATTATGTTTTGGTTATTTTAAAAGGAAAAAAAGGAAAGAGAAGGGAAGAATAATTTATGGGAGTACTTAGATCACATAAAGGGGAGGGGAACACATAATAAATATATTGAGATGAAAGAAAAGCCCAAGAGACAGTTTCAAAGTAATTAGTAATCAGCTCAATGCTAATTTGGTTATCAATGTAATAGAAAATTAATTATTTTTCTCACATACAAATGAACAAGCATCACAAATCTTTTCATTTGAAATTTCAAACATTACTTGTACATACATAAACACACACACAAAACTCAGCAGGAAAACAGGAGGCAACAAGAAGAAGGGAATAAGACAGAGAGAAAAATCAAGGAGGAACAAAACATAAGTGAAATAAACTCTAACTCAAAAGGGGAATTGTGAAAAAAAAGAGAGGAAGGAAGGAAGGAGGGAGAGAGTAAGAAAAGGAAGGAAGAAAGGCTAACAGCCAGTGACTGAGATCTGGGTGAAAGGGAAAGAAGGTCAAGAAGTGGAATTTGTTTGTTATAAGCATAGAAGTATGAGTATTAAGCACATTTTCATTCTATGCCCTAATTCTACTATATAAAAAAGGAGAAAGGAGCAAAGAAAGGGGGAGAAAAACATAAAAATAGGATTGACAAGATACATAAAATTTAAAAGTTTTTGCACAAATAAATCAGTACAGTTAAGATTAGAAATGGAAAAATTAATTAGGAAACAAAAATCTTCTCAATGAGTTTCTTTGCTAAACATCTTATTTCCAAAATATAGGAATGCATATACAATAGTCATATACAATATACAGGAGTCAATATGCATGAGTCATTTCTTAATTAATAAATAGTCAAAGGATATGAACAAGCAGTTTTCACTGGAAGAAATCCAAGTGATCTATAGCCAAATAAAAAAAAGTTCCTAATCATGATTAATTAGAGAACTGCAAATTAAAGCAATTCTGAGATATCACCTTTACACCCATAAGACTGGCAAATATGCCAAAACATAAAAATGACAAATGCCAGAGGGGCTATGAGAAAATAAGTACATTGATACACCATTGGAATTGTGAATTAGTCTAGCAATTCTGTAAAACAATTTGGAGCAATGCATAAAAAGTTGCTTAAAGTACTGATTATAATCTTTAATCCAACAATACTACTACTAATAAGCCTATTCCCCAAGGAATAGGAAAGAGGAAAAGATAGAAAGATAAACTGATAGATATAGAAATGTATGTGTATATATACATACATGTGTATGGAATACACACACACACATATATGTAGGTCTACTCTTTTTTTGTAGTAACAAGGAACTGAGAACTGGGGAGATGTTCATCAATTAGATAATGACTGAACAACTTATTGTACATACATGTAATATAATCCTGTTGTGTTATAAGAAATGAAGAAATCTAGGAAACTTTAGAAGGCTGCTTTCATATTTATTGCCTTACTATGTCATGGTTAGGTCATACAATATACACCACCACCACCATCATCATCACCACCCCCAAGAGCTTCAATTTAGTGGATACCTCTGTCCCTGAAAAAATCATCCATCAACTCAAGTAACAATATCAGATTGTGGTGATATTCAGGGCTCTATTGTTATGGCAGAGTTGCTATTCTCTACTTTAAAAACAAAAGCAACAATAAAAACAGGTCTAACCCTTCAGGAAGAGAAACAGAGGGTCAGAAAGAATGTTTCTTTCAGATCTTTCCCCATTGAATTTCTATATACTTGCCATCTCTGAACTTAGCAACACTTGGGGAGAAAAAAGCTACTTTCCAAGATAGTCCTCTCTACTTAAATGTAAAGTAACATGGAAACCATAAGTAATGTGTGTGTGTGTGTGTATACAATATGTATGTATGTATATAGATTCATATATAAACATTTATACATACATACACACACACACACACACACACATATATATATATATGTATACCAGCTATAATTATCTCATTCTCATTTTGATGGGATTACAAATAGAACTAGTGCTATGATAAAATGTTATTCCATCATTCCTTTATATTCAATATTGTACAGATAAAACAATTTCTCTTTGCAGTTGATTACCATTGGGATAAAAGTTAATCTGTGACTCACTTGGTTCAGTGGCACACCTCATCCTATTCCCACACGATTTTTATCTTTTTAGTTGTCTTGATATTTTATAAGCTTTTCATTCCACATACCTTTGAGATTATGAGTATTTGCGATAGTGACAGCTATTAAGAATACTTTTTAAATTTGTGTGAATCAATGTTTATTCCCTTGGCTGTTATTGGCAATAGTTCATATGGGCTAATTGGTTCAGTTCCGGTAGTTTATCAGCTGAGTTCTTCAAGGTCACTTTAAAAATCTGTATTTTTGAATGGATTTGTTGTACATTAGTCCATGAAAGACAGCAAGCTTCTAATATGTAATTCTAGCGATCAGATTATGGCTTACTAAAAACTAAACAGGTCCTAAATGTTTAATGACTGATGGGCTATAGTGATGTATTTCCACTGTTTCTTTGAATAAAGTACATTAATCACTAAATCCAGGTTCCTTAAGGTAGTTTCTTTTCTTTTTTCTTTTTTAGGTTTTTGCAAGGCAAATGGCGTTAAGTGGCTTGCCCAAGGCCACACAGCTAGGTAATTATTAAGTGTCTGAGACCGGATTCGAACCCAAGTACTCCTGACTCCAAGGTTGGTGCTCTATCCACTACGCCACCTAGCCGCCCCCTTAAGGTAGTTTCTTAAGGAGTTTCTGGTGGCAATACGCCATATTACCCCATTTGCTTCCACAAATCCACATGATTTAACATTTGTTCAATATTCCTTTGTTGACATATTGATGTTTACCTAATTGATGCCAAATGGCCCATTGATGACAATCTTGTATTTCAATCATTTAATAGGCTCCATAAAGAGAAAAGTCTAAAGATGTTGTGGACTATAATGAAGATAATTTTGTGATTGTATTTGTTGCTATGGGTGTAAACATGGAAACTGCTTGATTCTTCGAATCAGACTTTGAAGAAAATGGCTCATTGAATTAATGTCTGCCTCTTTGAGTTTGGTTCATGATTCATTGAGGTTGTATTATCACTCCTCATCTGGCTCTAATGACAGCAGGATTCCTGGCCTATCAGTGTGAAAAGCATATGTTGGTCATTCTAACAGATGTGAGTTCTTATGCTGAAGTTCTTCGAGAGGTTTCAGCAGCCCAAGAAGTGCCTGATTGAGGTGGCTAGGTGGCGCAGTGGATAGAGCACCGGCCCTGGAGTCAGGAGTACCTGAGTTCAAATCTCAGCTCGGACACTTAATAATTACCTAGCTGTGTGGCCTTGGGCAAGCCACTTAACCCCACTGCCTTGCAAAAACCTAAAAAAAAGAAGTGCCTGGTCATCGTGGCTTCCCAAGTTATATGTATACAGATTTAGCCACAATATGTGAACAGGCTGTCTGGGTAGAAGGCAGGAATGGTTCAATTACTCAGATCCCTATTCTTACCAAGCCTAATGATGATATCATTCATCTCATCCCTGATTTGACTGGATACATTACTAAAGGACAAATCTACATGGACAGGCAGCTGCATAACTGCATTAACCCACCTATTAATGTGTTGCCCTCCTTGTCCCGATTAATGAAATCTTCTGTTGGAGATGGTATGACCAGAAAAGATCATTCTGATGTATTTAACCAGCTGTATGTATGTTATGCTATTGGTAAGGATGTACAAGTTATGAAAGCAGTTGTTGGAGAAGAAGCCCTCACCTCTGCTGTTCTCCTTTATCTGGAATTTTTGCACAAGTTTGAAAGGAATTTTTTTGCTCAGGGTCCTTATGAAAATCGCACTATCTTTGAAACTTTGGACAATATTGGTTTTACTCTTTTCTTCCCCTTCTCCCTCCCCTCTGTGTTGGAGTTTACATGTTACTCAGTAATTGTTAAAGAATAGGTAATATATTGTGCCAGTGTTCCTGATGTTTTTAAACTTTATAATAGACTTTAAAATAACCTCTATTCAAAAAGCCTGTGTGGCTGCAGGAACTGAATTGAAGCTGTCTTTTATTGATGTGTGTGTTTGTACTTACTGGTAATTATTTGGATTTCCTGGACCTTATTTTTAAACCTTTTCAGGAGGATGGCTACAGAAAGCTTTAGTCTTGACCCTCAAATAAAGGGCAAACCCAAGTCTGAGAAAGTCCTTTAGGAAGAGTCAAGAAGCATATATTTAATCCCTCCTTAACTTGAGAACATCTTCTTTAGTTCTCCTGAATACCATTGTTCCTATGTTTTTTGCCCAGAACAGATGGTACTTGTCTTGTCTGTTTAATGGACAGACCAGCAAGGGAAGACTTTTCTCTCTTACTTTGATAATGAAGATGATGATTTACAATATTTGATCCCAGACCACAGGAAACCATTGGCCTTGATTCTGTCTCTGGAGGGAGGAGGATTTTGGGTTTTGCTGCTACTCCTTCTAAGTTAGGTATAAAAACTTGCAACTTTTGCACAATTGGTATTTATCTGACACAATGAGTTTCCTTTGTCATGGTGATCCGTATTGAGCCTCCAAAGTACATGAGAGGTGCCATTATGCTTGTCTATGCTGCGGAAATCAATTAGCTTGTTGGAAAAAGCAGACAAAAACACTATCCATTCTTATCCAAATTTAGACATGTTAGTATTCTGATATGTTATCAGTGTTTAAAATGTCAAAAATGTTTACCCCAAACTGAAAATATAACACTTTAAAGAGAATAACATGCTAGCACATGTAAATGGATATTTTGAACTCTATTATAGAACATTCTGCTGAAATTTTCCATTTGATCTTGTTTTCTGACCACTTTAGCAATTGCAATTTCATTTCTAGTGCATTCCATTTTAAAGTTGTGTAAAAATCCTTTATTTTTCTTGTGGTGGGAGGAGGTGGTTAGCAGTGGTTAGTGTTAAAATGTCATTGTAGAAAATGTAACATCCGAATATTATAATATGAAAAATAAATGTTCAAAAAATGGGAAAAAAAAGAAAAGGAGAACCAAGAGAAAAATGTACACAATAACAGCACTGAAAAAATAAACAACTTTAAAAACAAATTCATGATTTTTCAGTGGACTGATGATGAAATTTGTCCTCACTACAGAAAGTAGTGATTTAGGATCCAAAATTAGGTATAGCTAGTTTTGTATAAAGTTATTAAGAGAATCTATTTAACTTGACTTTACATTATTTTTTTTAGGTTTTTGCAAGGCAATGGGGTTAAGTGGTTTGCCCAAGGCCACACAGCTATGTAATTATTAAGTGTCTGAGATCAGATTTGAACTCAGGTATTCCTGACTCCAGGGCCAGTGCTCTATCCATGGTGCCACCTAGCCACTCTGACTTTACATATAAGAGGAAATTTGTTTTTATTTTATTTTTTACCAATAGTTGAGGAATGGAAAAGAGAGAAAATATACTTCTTTTAATATTTTTAAGTAGGTAGCATAAGGATGCAATATATTAAATCTCTAGAATTGTTATAAAAATAAAAGAATTCAATAGCTAGTTCTCTATACTATAAAACATAATTCCCAATTAATTGAAGGAAGAAAAATGTTTTAAATAGCCATTTCCCAATTGACAAAAGGCATAAGGAAAGAAGACAGTTCAAGGAAAAAAAACATCAGCAGCCATATAAAAAAAAAACAAGGAGACAAGTCATTACTAATTAGAGAACTGTAAATTAAAGCAAGTCTAAGTTTCCACTGCAAAACTATCAGGATGACAAAGAAGACAAAAAAAATGATAAATGTTGGAGGGACTATGGGAAAACAGCTACATCGAGGGTTGGTAGATCTGGGAAAGTGAACAACCGTTCTGGAAAGCAATGAAAGAGATTGGTAATATCATTTGCAGTTATTGTTCTTACTGATTTGAGAAAGTATAAAGTAGAAACATGTTCTTACCTTTTCCGTATTTCTGGAGTATCATACAATCCATTGTAATCTGAGTCAAACACAGGACCACTGACTACATTGACTCCATTTCTTTCCCCAGCATACTTTGGGAGTAGGATATTATGGAAATAATTCCATATGACTAAACAAAGGAAGGAAAAAATGATATTTGGGGAGAACAACTTATAATGATGTCATGTGGATGAAATTTATATAGTAAATTTAAAATAGCAAATCTAACATCTTTAAAATAGCATATAAATCACAACACATGGGCATGTCAATGGTACAGCAGATAAAGGGCCAGGTCTAGAGTCAGGAATGTCTTGAGATCATATCTGACCTTAGACACTAACTGAGTGACCCTGGCCAAGTCACTTAACCCTGTTTGTTTCAGTTTCTTTTTCTGTAAAATGAAGTGGGGAAAGTAATGGTATCTTTGCCAACAAATACCCCCGACCAAAGGGCATCACAAAAATTCAGTCACTATCAAAACAACTAAAAAAAATCATATGTACCTGATGCTCTGTGTATAAGAATATTACTTTGGAATGTCTGTCTGTCTGTCTGTCTGTCTGTCTCTCTCTCTCTATATATATATATATATACACACACACACACATATATACACACACACATACATGTATACATATGTATGAGACATCCCCATGTATTTGTTTGTATATGTGCATACAAATTAGAGTTACAAGGAATTGTAACAAACCTCAATGAGACTCTTTTCTTATCTGTAAAATAAGAATGATAAATATCTGTACCACCTGCTACTCACACAGCTGTTATATGGGTCAACTGGGAATTTGTTTAAAGTTATTTAGAGCCATAAAGCTGACCTAAAGGCAATACTATTATCTTCATGTGAAACAACTGTAAAGTAAATAATTCCCCTATAATTTGTTCGATATACCTGGTTTCCTTGGTGTGTAAAACAAAATTTTTAAGTAATATATCTACCATGTAAAATAAGTTATATTTGTCACTATGGCAAAAGAATTAAAATAATAAAATTTACCTTGAAAATTTTGGTACATTGGTATTAAGTTACTGGTAATCAGGGCTTCATGATGTCTATTATTAGTACTTTTAGTAAGTTCTGCAAATAAGAAAAAATAATTCAAACATATTATTAAAAAGTCCTTTTTTAATAGTATAAGAAAATACAACCTTCTTAGATACTGGGAGGGGGAATTAAGTGGAATATTACACTAGATCTCATTGTATGAATAAAATGAAATCTTAGTAAAATTCAACATTTAAGGATTTTGTTTAGTCACACTCCTTAAAAAGATAAAATAAAATCACATACTTGAGAATTTGTCTAAGAGCTCCCTATTCATCATATTGACAGCAATTCCTTCCTATGCTGAATATGCTGAAGATTCTCTCCTTTTTATAATTTAACATTTTCTCCTAATTACATGTAAAAACAATTTTAACATTCACATTTAAAGATTTTTAAGTTTCCACTTCTCTTTTTGCCTCCTCCCTACCTCCATCATTGAGAAGGCAAGCAATGCTATAGTAATTCATGTACAGTCATGTAAAATATATTTCCATATTAGTCATGTTGTGAAAGAAATTAGACCAAAAAGAAAAAGAAATTAAGGAAATAAAGACTCTTTCCTTTTAAGACTTTTAAGAAGACTAGTTTGCCTTTTGGCTATTAACATTTATAACCACCTTTTAAGCACAAAAATGGTTTTTTTAACATTTCAAAGATCTGCTTTCCATCATCTATGGGTTAGCATGATACAACACAAAAAAAACAATGGCTCTACAGTTATAAAGGCAGAAACTATGATTGCTTTCCATCAGGAATGGGGGGGGGAGAAAAATTGTAAAACTCAAAACCTTGTCAAAAAGTGATTGGTAAAAACTACCATTGCATGTAGTTGGAAAAACATAAAATAATTTTTTTTTAAAAAGGCAATGACTACAATCAGAGGAATTGAGTTTAAATCCCACCTTGAATGCCATGGACCTTGGTCAAATCATTTAAGTTCTCCAAGCCAGGCTTTCTTCATCTGTAGAATGTGGGGGTTGAATTAAATGAACTTTCAGGTTATTTCCATTCTGGTTATAAGATCTACTCTGAGCTTTTCTAATCTTTACATCTTTACTCAGGAAAGCAGAGAAACAATCATTTCTATAGTATTAGGATTTTCCTATCAAAATATTTTTGGAGAGTTCAAGTCAATGTTAAATTTTCAAAAATCATAATTCAAAGAACTATTAAACAGACTCAAACAACATGATAATATAAGGTAAGTCTGAAAGAAGTTTACATTTTTTAAAAATTATACTTACGTGGAGGAGAGAGGAATCCATAACTTAGTTTTGGGTTATTTTTATAAAATGAACATTTCTGGATGGGACTCAGAGGTATTCGATGATCCTGGTAGAAACAGTTTGAAAAGTCTTCTACAGCGAAACTGTCCTAATGAACAAAATAAAACACTAATTTTGTTCAGGGAAAAGGTGACAAAGGTTCTCTGTGAATAAGTTGTTATAACTGCAAGTCATATGAAGGATCAGTGGTGGTAGTGAAAAGATGGGTTTATTTGAAATCAGAAGAAATGGGTTCAAATTCTGACTCTGCTGCTTACAACTTTATAAGTCTCCCTATTTCACTTTCATTTAAAAATATCATTCTGAAAAGGGTTCCATAGATTTCACAAGACTCTCAAAGGAGTCTCAAACAAAACATTATAAAAAATGTTAAGAAACCTGAACTAGAGGAGTTTTAAAATACTTTCTGGTTGAGTCTTATGAACAATCCTATGAATAAGGGTAGGAGCAATAATATATTTATTTAATCTCTGAATTTCCTTCAGTGTCTAACTCAGTGCTCTACATATTAGAAGATGCTAAATATATTTTATGTGAATTGTATAAAATCTAATCAGCTCCCATGAATTTAATTACCATCCTTATGGTAATTATGATTCTTAAATCTATTTTTGTGCCCCATTATCTCTACTGACTTCTACTGACTGGGCCTCCATAAGACATGAATTTAAAATATTTGTATAATTATTATGAGGTAAAAGAATAAAGTGCAAGATGAAATATTGTTTTTTAAAAAGATTAAACTATATTCTTATTTATCCACAATTTTTCCTCATTGCTTGACTCCCTTGGAGTAAACAATAAGAAATTAAACATGTCACTAACTTCAGGAACAAAATGCATCAAATGAAAGTAGGAAAATTCAGGGGCAGGGATTAGCATGAAGCTATCCTTCTTTGGATATGATACAAAAGGCTAAATCAAGTAGAAATAATAGCTAGCAAAAGCAAAGTATTTATCTATCCTATATCACCAAAAGAAGGAATGAAAAAGTGTTCACAGTAAATCAAAGTGCAAAATGGATCCTGGGGGTAATGAGTGTGCCTTCATTCTCATCAGAAGTGACTCAGGGAGGAAATAACATCCACACTCAAAACAGTTTAGAATACTATAGTAAGCAAAGAGAAAGAGTGGGAAGAGATGGGAGAAAGGGGATGGGGAGGAGAGGAGGGTGTAGGTGAGGAAGAGAGGGAAGATCTTGAGAAAAGATAATCAGATAAAATGGGGGTGGGGAGGAATAGAATGGAGGGGAAATTCAGCTAGCAAAAACAATTGTGGGAAAAAATATTGAATTTCTCTGATGGACTTATGATAAAGAATGCAATCCACCCCAGAGACAGAACTGATGGTATCTGAACACAGATTGAAGTGCACTTTTTTTTTGCTCTCATTTTATTTCTCTTGAGATTTCTCTATCATTGTGTGGATGGGGGGATTATGTTCACTTTTACAACAAGACTATTGTAGTAGTAGTAGTGTGAAAATTAATTAATTAATTAAAATAAATAAATAAGCTAAAGAAAAATGTATCGTACAAGGTGATTCAAAATTGCAAAATGTTTCGGGTGTAGTCTAAGAACTAAAAGGAAGTCTATGGTCAGATGACAAACATAAATAAGAATCATGCAATCATTTCTAATTTATCTACAAAGTAAATATTGCCATCTTATGTCTCTGTTTGGACATGCAATACTCATAGTTTCTACAGTTTGAAGTTGGTTTATATATTTATTCAAGCTTCTGAAATAAATTCTGAAGCTAATTTTGTTCATTGGTTTCCCCTTAAATTCAAGAAATATGAAGTACCAGCTGCATTCAGGTATTAAGTTACGTATTAAATATACAATGATAGATGTGATTATGACTTCATTCTCAAAGAGCTTACATTTTAATTAGAGTTGGGGGTAGGGAGTAAGATCAGTTTGAAAAAAGATATAGACAAAACTACTACAAGAATTTGAGGAGGAAAAAGTCATTTTTTTTTCCAGGGAGAGGTCAAGAAGGCTTCACGGAGAGTGATAAATCTGAACTGGAGGAATTCAGACTCAAGGAGAATAATTTTGTGAAATGGATATTGCTCCTCCTTGATACTTCCCTTCTCTCTATGTCTTCAGGATGCCTGTTTTTCTTCTCTGATTTTTCCTTCTCTCTTTTGCTGATACTACTTTACTTGAAGATCTAATCAGCTCCCATGAATTTAGTTACCATCTTTATGGTAATTATGATTCTTAAATCTACTTTTTTGTGCCCCATTATCTCTACTGACTTCTAATCTCCCATCTCCAAATGACTTTCAGATAAGACAAACTGAATATCTAGTAGGTGTGTTAAACTCATATTCAAAAAAAGAACTCATTATCTTTCCCCTTAAATCTTCCCCACCCCTACCTTCCCTAATACTGTGAAAAGTAACATCATCCTCCCAATCTCTTAGGCTCACAATTTAGGAGTCAGCTTGGATTATTCACTATCTTGAACCTGATATCCAAGCTAATATCAAGGTCTCTCAATTTCACCTTTATAACGTCTCTTGAATATGCTTCTTTCTTTCCTCTGGCACTGTCATTTCCTTGGTACACAAGTTTATTACCTCACACCTATATTATTAAAGACTTACTGGTTCTGCCTGCCTCAAATGCCACCCTATACACCAGTCCTTTCTCTATTCAACCACTAAAATGATTTTACTAATGTGTAGATTAATTCATGTAATATGTGCACACACAAACACACATGCATACATGCATACATACACACATACACTCAATAAACTCCAATAATTTTATTGCCTCAGAGCAAATACAAAAATGCTCTGTTCTGTTTAACAAGGTCCCCTCTTGCCACTCCAGTCTTTTTATACCTTCCTCATCCAGTTACACTGACCTTCTGACTATCCAATGAAAAAGACACTCCATCTCTAGACTCTAGGCATCCTCTCTGGTCATCCTCAATGCCTGGGATGTTGTTCCTCCTTTGTTTTAATTGTTGATCTCCTTGAACTGCTTTCAATCTCAAATAAAATCCCACCTTCTACAAGAAGTCTTTTTTTGGGGAGGCTAGGTGGCACTTAATAATTACCTAGCTGTGTGGACTTGGGCAAGCCACTTAACCTAAATACCTTGCAAAAACTTTAAAAAAAAGGTCTTTTTTCTAAAATTGCCTCTGTAGCTTCCTACATAAATACATATATACTTACAAAGTGTGTTTGCATGTTGCCTCCTCCATTAGACTGTAAATTCCTAAAATCAAGTACTTTTTCCCTCTTTTTTGTATCCACAGTATTTATCATAGTACCTGGTACAGAGTAGGCACTAATAAATGTCTATAAATTAATTATTGATGGAGGGGAGAAGTGCAAAACAAAGATGGAAGAGAAGATGAGAATGGAAAATATCAATCTAAACTGTAACATACAATTTGTGAAGTATGATATAGTTGCAAATGTAAAATTATTCCAGATTGTGAAGAGATTTGAATGTCAAATCCAGGGGTAAATACTTTATTTATTAGACAATTTATTAGTAGCTCCCTGATGATTTACATGCAAAGGAGTGGCATGATCATAGAAATATATATGAATTAAAAGGATTACTTGGATAATAGCAAGGAAGACAAACTGGAGAAGGAACAGATGAGACAGGGAGACATGCTGGTAGGTTAATTATCTAGGCACAAGGCTTAATCTAGGAAGGCTGCAAAAGAAGTGTAGGGAAAGCCCTAGATGCAGAAGGCCTTGTTAAAGTGACAGTCAAATACTAGACAAATAATTGCTGAATGTATAAATTATTGGTGATCTTTTGAAACTGAAAAAGTTTCCCCCGACTAAAATGAACTGATTCTAAAGTTACCAATCAATAAAAATGACAATTATAAAATGCTGGAGCTAAATGGAACTTAGAAATTATCTAGACCCACTAACTAGCTTGAAAGATGAGAAAATTGAGGTTTTTCCATTACAAGTCTATTACAAGGTCTTGCCATTACAAATCTTTGGTTATAAACCAAGATTGACCATGAACAAATACTTCCCAACTAATTTGCTAAGTAATGACCATTTAAAGTGTTTTTGAGAAGGGTCATACCACAGTCACATATACTTGCATTTTTGCCAACAGTGTAGGAACTCCAGAGCGGCATTGTGATGTCACGGCTGTATGCATTTATAAACTGGTGTTGATAAAGAAGACAAAAAGTGCTGTTCTTTTGGAGTACCCTAGGCCTTCCATAGGGCAGGGTGTTTCGCTTAATTGTTTTTTCTAAAAGTGTAAGAGAAGGAAAATAAAACAGTATCTAGAGGACCAGGTTATTATTTTAATCCATTTAGCATATCTGCAAAAAAAATGAAAAAACTGTTTCCCTACAAACATTAATCTACCATTTATTCCAATTTGGAAGTCAGTCTTCATGTTCTAAATCTATTAGCAAATAGTAAAAAACATAAGATTAAAAAAAAAAGGAAAAGATCATAGTAACTTCTACCTGTGGGCAGTTAAGGGGAAAACAAGAATAGAAAACCATTTAGGCTTGGGGAAATCATAAGTTTTCTAGCATATATCCTTCAGCAATTAAGGCCACTTAAAACTGGGTTTATGAAATTTTCTAATGCCCTTAGGTCTTTATTATAGTTAAGTATCTTTATCTTTATCGGTGATTCTTCCTAGTTTTCTGATGTTTTCTAGAATGAACATTTCTTAATCTCTAAAAGTGAAGGTTTGTTTGGTTTTAGAACAATCAAATTGTGCAGCATATAAATTAGGAATTATGAAACTAAGGTACTGTTGGATCTTAGATTTGGTAAAGATCTTAAAAATAATTTAGCTCAACCTGCAAATGAGAAGGAACCTCCTTTATAATATTTATATTTAACTGTAGAGGTAATTCAGATTCAGCTGATTTTACTTTCAGACATCTCTCTTTGAGAAGTTATTTTTTTTTCTCAGATGGGAACAAAAAAATGTCTTCTACTCATCTCATAATTCTACCCTCTGAAGTCAAGCAAAACAAGTTTTATCTTTCAAATATATTGCAAACTTTCAAAAATTTGGACAGTTAAACTATCCTCCTATTTCCTCAGTTCTTTAGAATAAATATTCCTACTTTTTTAAATCAATTAATAACCATCCTGGTTATCCTCCTTCAGATCCAGACACAATACTCTGGACATTTGAGAATGTGAGCAAGACAAACAAAAATTTGTATCACCCTATTGCTAACCTCTCTGAATTCAGACAGGCTAACTATAGATATTCAGATTGGACAATTAACTAAAGTTTATATCATTGGAACTATAACTCAGAAATGTTTTGTTTTTTTAGTTTGGTAGTCTGTCTTAATTTTTGCACTCCACTAACAGTCACTTAAACTCTTTTTTGTCCTAGGCAACTCTCTAACTTTAAGTGACAGAAAACACGCCAACCTGCATTATTATAGGGGAAGTTTCTTTATCCTAGAGTTCTCTAGACCAGTGAAATAAAAGATCCATTCCCAATACTTATATTTAATATAGGTAAAATTTACTTAACTTCCAATTCAGATTATTGACTTCTGTTGTGCCAAGTTACATTGTTGACTCATTAAAATTGCTTTTCACTAAAATGGTAAAAGGGAATCAGGAAGACTTGAGTTCAAATTAGACCTCAGACATTTACTAGTTGTGTGACTCTGGACAAGCCACTTAACCTCTTTTGGACTAAGTTTTATTAACTTTAAAATGGGGATAATAATACCATCTACTTCTTAGTATTGTTGTGAGGATCAAATGAGATATAATTTAGCACAATTCCTGGCTATTCTCTCTCCTTTTCTTTTCCTTGTCTGTTTCACATTCTTCACCTATAAAACATAATATTTACTTTCCAAAATTCTTGGAAGGATTAAATGAAATAATTTTGTAAAAAAAAATCTTTGAAAATTTTAAAGGGCAATATAAAAACAAGTTATCATCATCATCATCATCATCACTATTAAATCCCTTTGACTTTTATAATATGAATTATTGTCTAGCTATATCTAACTGATTCAGCACTCGTTCAATTGACTTCTGAACCAACATAAGACTTTATATTAATTTATCCCTACTAATTTTTATATAATCCAATTCAGCCCAGATTTCTGGTCAGAATTCAGAAATCTTTTTAGATCTTGATTCTATCATCTAGCACATTAGGAATATAAGATAAATCTCACAGGCAACATAATTATTTTTGAGCAAAATATTAACTTCTGCAAAACATTGCTATGTGGAAAAAACGACTGAAGTACAAATCTCTGCACAAGAAAATCAATGTTAGATTCAGGGTTGAGTATTTAGCAACCCCAAATCTTCTGAAGAATTTTGAAAGAACTGCTGTTTTGATTTTAGACTGCATCTAAATGACACCAAATGCACATATGGACATTGAAAAAGGAAATGATCTTTTTCAATTTTCATTCAGATTTCAATTTCATTTAATTAATCAGTCCAACTTTAGGTACCCGAATCTCTTTAATATGACCTCATGTCTAGTAGAGTATACTTGGACATAGAAACCTGAGTAGAAGCTATTGATGGCAGTGTTAAAACCATCATCTGAGGGTCTATTATTAAGTAGCTCTCAAACCTTCAAAACATCTTTCTTGTCGTCATAAAGAGTGATTCAGCTCCCACAAAAATGATATCATTCACTATTTCCAATATAAATACTCCTGCTCTCACTTATGACTAACAGTCTAGACTGTCCAAAACAAAGAGATCTGTGTTGCACCAAGTAGATACAGTAATAGTAGAAGTTCCTTTCTATATTTCTTATACTGCTAAAATTCTAAAAATTCACTTTGCATTTCTTCTGACTTTGCATAAAAATAAGACTATCTTACCTTCTTCTGTGGTCATATTTAACTCTGATTGAAAATCCATGATGGATAAAACCTAAAATGTTTGAAAAATTAAAAAGTAATTCAAGTGAATTTATGGTTATCACTATTCATGTCTTTATTATAGGAACTGGATGCTATAATTAACTAATATTAATCATATGTAACATTCAAAATATTGAAAGTCTTATGAGAAAATACTGTTATTAATTATCATAATTCCATAAAAATTTCAGCATTATATGTTAAGATAAATAAAACACTGTAAAAACATAAATCGAAAACTAGCCCACCTCTTTTCCCAATATCTTCCTACAAATCTTAATCACCTCAGAGACTAAAGAAAAAAAAGAAAAAAAGAAGTCTCTAAAATAACTTTATGGATGGTTATTCTATATTTGACAATAGTCCATCACAACTGTATCACCTTTACAGGTTCCTGACCATAAATGTGTAATGCGAGGCATATATAAGCAAAGCTAAATTTGAGAGCATAGAATTACTACTACCTTGGTTCTCCCTCTACTTACAGAATATTAATGACACCATAAAAAATAAAGATCATGCCCATTTTAAATTTAATGTCCCATGTTCTCCTTTCCTCTATGTCTTTCTGTCTCTTTCTGTCTCTTTTCTGACACAATATATTCTACTGTTCAACAACAACTTCTCTCCTTTTTTAATCAGATTAGAGAAGCCACTGCAAAATTACAACAATCAAAAGAGTATCTTCAGCATTCTTACCGAATCACATGAACAGCCAAGGTTCTCTCTTGTTTTCTTTGTATAAGGGCATTTTGTTAGGTGGCTTACTTCTTTTGGATGCTCTGGTATATGAACAGGTTTCTTTAGAAGATGGTTAAGACTTCCATGAGTCCCATTATTTGAAGCTGGTGTCAAATCCAATAAATCTAATGATTTGAAGAATGGTGGATAATTATTTGAAAGAACTTAGATCTTTCTTAAATGGCATATTATATTATAATTTTTTGAGACTGGACTTCCCTATCTCACCCAGCCTGGAAATATTATGCCTTGTCACTACTGAATGGTACTAAGAGCTATGACCTGCTCTATTTCTGAACCATACTGGCTTGTTTCTCCACAGACAATGCCTCCTGCTACTGAGTTCTCACAAATTTGCTACTGAGTTCTCACAAATTTGCTGCTATAATTAGCATGCACATTCTTAACAATTTACTAACCTCAGCCTCCTAAATAGCAGAGATTATAGGCTCATGACACTATGCCCAATGGCTGTATTATATTTTTTAAACTAAATGTATATAAGTCTTTATAATGTCTATATAGGAGAAAAATTAAGATTTATATTCTTTTCATTTATTTCAGACTGGATTTTGACAATACTGTTTTTAATATAAACTTGAAGAGACTTGGCACACCATGCTTATGTATAAAATTTTCTGTGGAAAACAATTTGTATCACTAGTGATTTATTATATACTATAACATTTCAGATTTTCCAATGCCAGATTATAGAAATATTAGAAATGTTTACAAATAAAATTTAGTATATCATAAATGGTTCACTTCCTATATGGTGCCTGACTGAGCCTGAAATCTTATTCTCCTGGAATGGTCCAGGTACTGCCTATCCCACCCATTTCTTCTTCTGCAAGGTCACCTTTCCTATGTTTCTATCACTATATCCTCTTCATTTTCTTATACTTTCTCTTTTGTTGACAACTTGATCTTTCTCCTGATTCTTCTACTTGTAGAAAAGCTCCTTCTAAGACTCCTTTGCTGGATTATCATCTTTATCTATCACATAATATGTGCTTATTGCACACAAAACCCTTTCAAATCACTTTTTTTAACAATCATTGATTATAATCTCCATGCAGATGATTTCCAGTTCTACTTGTCCATCCTTTACCTGTCTCCTAAGCTCTAGTACTATATTAGTAAACTCCTGCTGATCATCTCCACCTGGATATCCTATAAACATCACAAACTCAAACTCTTATTGCACTCAAATTTTATTCCTTCCTCAAAATTTTCCATTTATTTCTGTTTATGATACTATCATCTTTCTCTTAATATAAATTTGAAACCTTGATTCAATCTTTCCTTCCCTTCTCCTCAATGTGTGTATATATCAGATTCTCAAATCACATTAATCCTATCTCAATGATGTCTCTTATATCCATCATCTTTTCTCCTTACATATGCTCTACATTAACCCAAGCCATGATTCAGAGGACAGTTTCTTGATAGAGAATCAGAGGGCTTTGGTTCAAATCCCACTTCTGCCACTTATTCTCTCTTTGAACTTGAGCAAAGCATATCAGACAAAAGGCAGCAGAACAGTGTGGTTGATCAAGCACTAAGCTTGAAATCAGGAAGGTAAGGATTCAATTCAATTCAAGAGGACAATCCTCTTAACTTCTCTAGACCTCAGCTTTCTCATCTGTAAAATGAGGGAGTTGGACCTGGTGACCTTTAAGGTCCTTTCCAACTGTAAATCTATATTGTTATGATTTCTCAGTATCTCAGTTTTCTCATCTGTAAACTGAGGCACTTGAACTAGATAATCTTTAAAGCCTCTCAAGGTCTAAAATTTAAGATGCTTCATCATTTCTCAGCTGTATTATTACAGTATGCTAATTGGTTTCCCTAGCCTCAAATCTCTAAAGCTCAGATCTAAACATGTTAAATTCCTCCCTCCTCAAAAATCTTAGATGAATCTTTTTTCTAGCCATTTACTCAACGCTCTCAGCATATGGGCTCCTGATAACCTGTCCAGTATTATTTCATATTATTCTGATGGTCTCAAAGGTTCCTTTTTATCCTCAAATATGACATTCCATATCACACCTCTTTAATTTTGCATAAGCGTATCCCCAGATCTTGCACTTAATAAATATTTGTCAATAGAGGGAAAAGAGAACAAATGTGAAAATATTAAAGATTATTCCAAAAACAATGTTGTGTGTATATATGCATAACCATTCCATATGTGTCAATAAAATAGTTTACTAGGTATGCTTTCATTCTACATAAATTCTGAGAAAATATGAATTTTTCACTTACCACACATTAAGTTATAAACTTCAATGTTTTCAAAGGGTTCAACTTTAGTATTATGCTTGAATGCAGGTCCATAGCCAATGAAAAGGGCCTATGTTTTGAACAAAAAAAGATAATCTTAATTTAATAATTCATTGTACATTCTTAGGGAAAAATTAGAAGGAAAATGTCATTTGGTAAATATTCTTTATTATTAATATTAATGATATTTACATTAATATGTTTTCTATAAACTATCCTATGAGGTAGGCAGGGGAAACATAATTATAATTGCCATTTAATAGATGGAGAAATTTAGGTTCACAAAACTTAAATGACTTGCTAAATATTAATTAATCAAAAATTATTAAGTACCCACCATGCACCAGGTACTATCTAGGTAATAAAGATACAAAGACCAAAATGAACAATCTCTCTCTTCAAGGGGAAACAAGGTACACACCTATCTAAGTACATGTAAATTTATGCAAAATAACTACAGAGTGATTTGGAAACACTAAAAGGAGGCATCAGAACAAGTTTCATGTATAAATTGGCACTTGAGTCTGACAGTTTCAAAGGAGAGTAGGGATTCATAGAAGTAGAAATGAGGAGGGAATATATTGTGAGAATGAGAAGCAGTGCAAAGGTATGAAGATGGAAAATAAAATATCATATCTAAGGAATAACAATAAAGTCACTTTGATTCAACCAAAGAATAAGTAAAGGAGTCAATGCACAATAAGGATGGAGGCATATTCTAAAGGGTTCAAAAGGAGAATTTGCATTTGACTCTAGACATAATACTGAATAGGGGAGTGAAATGGAAAGACTTTACTTTAGAAAAATCCCTTCAAGCTGTTGTGAGGCATATTGAATGGAACTATGGAGGCACAATGGAGATTTAAAAATTTTCAGTGCAAGCATTTACATCTTGGAAGTAAGCAAAAGCTACAAACCACAGCATTTTTTATTCAATTGACAGCCCAAATTTAAGAAAGTGATGAGGCAAATGTTAATAATTATTAACTGATTTTATAATATAACTTTATTAATTAGACATTAATATTAATTTTTAAATAACAATTATTGTTTTTCATCTGACTAATATTTATATTGACATCATGTTATTACTATTTCATATTACTATTTATTGGTAAAAATGATATAATATTGTTTATAATGAAATAATAATAGTAAAATATAATATTAATGAAATGCACACATATACATTGTTAATGACTTACATGATAAATCAATACTTTATTCATTGATCTGATTAAATATCATAATTTTATTATGTATTTTACTAATATGTTAATATTGCATTATATAATACAAATTCTATATAATTGCATCATTATTGTTGCTGCTATTATTTACTAATATAAAGCAGATTAAACTGAAAAGTATGTCAAACTTTTTTTCCCTGGAGAGCTGGTTTTCAAACATTTATCAATACATCTTTGATCATATGAGTAGAAAGAAGGAAATAGATGTGAAAAATGTTGTGGAGGTAGAATTAAGAATATTTGGCAACTTTTTGAATTGGAAGGAGAGGAGTAGTTAAGGAGTGTTGAGTGAAAGTGAGAATAAGAAATTGAGAATAACTCCTTAGATTCAAACCTGAATGATTGGAAGAATGGAGATACCTTTTCCAGAAAAAGCAAAGTTAAATGAATGGCAAAATCAGAATGAAAACACAAATACTTAAAGAAGCACCTTAAAAGTAAAAAGCACATTATTCATTTGATCATTACAACAACCTTGTGAGAATATTCTGATTATTCCTATTTTTCAAAAGAAATGTATTTTTACATGTATTCTAATAGCCCGGAAAAGAGTGACTGCTTAATAAATGCTTGATTGATCTAATAAAAAAAAAGTGATGTGTCTATGAAGACATGAGACTGATGAACTAACTAGCTTAGAAGGGATAAGTGATTTGCACATGTTCTACTACTAATAGATGTAGTGAGCAAGATTTTAAAATTTTAAAAGAAGTATGCCTCACTTTAGGAACCTCCTGAAAAGTCACGTGTAAATCAATTTGGGGTAAATCAAAATTATTTTAAGTCCATAAGTGGAATATATTTTTCAAAGGATTTTAAGAAATCTTTTTGCAAAACGGTGATTCATCTCTATTTTGCTTTGCAAGTTTTGAATTTACATATTGGACTTTTTTTTTAGGTTTGTTTTTTTTTTTTTTGCAAGGCAAATGGAGTTAAGTGGCTTGCCCAAGGCCACACAGCTAGGTAATTATTAAGTGTCTGAGACTGGATTTGAACCCAGGTACTCCTGACTCCAAGGCCGGTGCTTTATCCACTATGCCACCTAGCCACCCCAACATATTGGATTTTCTTAAACCAGGTATATGCTTGCATTTAATCATTATGTAATCTTTTCTTTTCAAAAAGATAATGAGGTATAATATTGTCACTTACTTGCATATTTGAGAATATATTATCTGAGCCATGGAATCCATATCCACAATGTTTTCTCTCTTCTGGGTTCCTAATTTTGATATAAATATTTCAGTTAACATATTATATAGTTAGAAAAAATTTTTACATTTATTGTGCCTGGAATAGAATAGCTGCTTAATACATTGATTGATCTGAAAATAAGCACCTACTATGAAGACAAAGCTGATGAAATAATTAGTTTAAAAAAAACTGTACAAGGTTTATTTAACTTTTCTATACTATCTTATAAACTGAATGAGAATTGTTGTCTTTGGTCCTTCTGTCTCTCTTCCTTCTTTGCTCCCTTTCCCAAAAATGTAGTATGGAATTAAGAGACAAGATACTCAGTAAAATACTATTACTTGACTCCTAGCTCAATATTTAAATTCAGCGTGGATTAAGAAGACATACGGGGTGGCTAGGTGGCGCAGTGGATAGAGCACTGGCCCTGGAGTCAGGAGAATCTGAGGGACACTTAATAATTACCTAGCTGTGTGGCCTTAGGCAAGCCACTTAACCCCATTGCCTTGCAAAAACTAAAAAAAAGGAAGATATACACATTTAGTTTCCACTCCTTTTTTTGTGACCATAACATAATTTGATAATTTAGGTATTGGTTTACCAATAATACCATTTAATAGACTTTTAATTTTTATTCAGTAACCCAGAGGCACAGAATCCTATTAAAGTACTCTGAGGTGAGGTATAAAACAACTGGTACATACTCCTGAAGTTTACAACCCAGAACATGAACTTGAAACTACTTACAAAGGAATATTTTAAGGAGTGGAATTAATAAAGTATAAAAGTGCCATTTAAGTACTTCTTAGTACTTAGTAATTTTCTTAAATTACAAATAAAGGGTAAGAAGATATTGATGAAGTTAAGCAGGTGACAATCCATTTTCATATTGTTTCCAATGATCCATAGTATCTTAAACTGTCAAATCATTATAACATCTGTAATATGAATACTCTACTAAGTATGATTTAACTGACTTCCCTAGCTCTTCACTGGCTCTTTTCCATGTTCTCCTCTAGCTCCTTTTCACAATTTTCCTTTAATAGTCAGAACCCCAGTATCTATTTTGACTTCATGTTCCATTAGTCCTGCTGATTTTTTTTTGAAGTGTCACTCTCATTCACCTCTTCATTTTTATTTCTATAATCCCAATCCTAATCTGGATCTTGTTACCTAGTTAATCTCCTTCTGCACTTCCAACTTTTATTTCTCTTCCCTAGGATTCAAACTCTGCCTTAAAACATTTACTAGCTGTGTAACCCTGGGCAAGTCATTTAACTTTCTCAGGCTCCATGACTGCTTCTGTGAAATTGGGAATAAGGATATTATGAGTATTAAATGAGATTAATATATAAATAACTTTGCAAACCCAAAGCATTATATAATTGATAGATATCATTGCTGTTATTACTAGCTATTATTAGGTGCATAACCCTGAGAAAGTCATATAACTTCTCTCAGTCTTAGTTTCTTAACTTGTAAATGGGACTATTATTAGTACCCACTTTCTCAACTATTCTTTGCATACCTTAATTTAATTTCCTTATTTTTCCTAATACAAATTATTCTCGCATAATCTGCCACAAACACTGTTTGCACAGAAGGTACAAAAGAGAAAACAAAGGTAGAACTTACATTGCAAGTTGCCATTGAGGATCTAAATAGAATATCAAAGGCTCAATTCTATCATTCTTCGCAAAATGTAAACGCCTGGGTAAAAATTGTTTCAGGTAAGGTTTGAAGTGTTGATCAGGTTCTCTGCACTGAAATCACAATTTTACTTTAAATTAAGCAGAATCATTATTTCTCTGTTTTCCAAAAAACACTCTTTTAAAAGTCCAGCTCTATTCCCTCATAGTAAAGAAGTTATCTTGTGCTCTTGAAGCTAAAATTGTGTCATCAGAATAAAATGCTCTGGGGTTTTCTCATAAAATGATTGAAAGCACATGAATATGAGATTAAAGATGTAATGCAGATATTTTGTCTGAGGACAAGCCTAATTATATTTGGAGAGACTCAGAAAGATCACCCATTAAAGCATAAAAAGAATGAGGCACTGGTGAAAGTAATGCTCAAACCGATGAAATCAATTATAAATCCTTGAAACACTGAAGTATAAAGCCTTCAAATGAAATTATGATGAAAATGTTACCTAATATTGTTTTGTTTTAGTTTACACTGTGAAATAGAACCACAAAAATAAATCTAGTTATTAGGACTAATCTAAGTCCAATATCAGAGCTGGCTAAAATGTTCTAGGTATGACAGATTTATTGTCATTAAAAATTGTGTTTATTTTGGCTATTGACTAATCAATTTACAAATATTCTCCTCCAGAATAATAAAGATTTTTCTCAATATTTGTGATTAAAACAGAACAATCTAGCTTAACAGTATAAAACCTTGAGCCTCCTTAAAAGTTACAAATTAGGCAAAACAAACCCACATAGGCAAAAATTTCAAACTTGCAGTCCTACAATACAGTTTTTATATTCTTTACTTAAGTCATCTTGGATAAAGCATGTGCTTAACATTAACTTCTCCATCAAAGATTTTTAAAATTTAAATTTATATAATATTACTCAGCTATTACAAAAGAAGTAATACTTACAGAAAGATTCCTGGCAATGTCTTCATAATTAACTGAAAGAATACCAGATAATTGTTAAACAAGTTTCTCACATGACAAGAAATGCAAAACACTGTAAGAACAATATTAACAAAGGAATTCAAGCAAAAACTTTAGGCTAAATACTTAAGGTTTCAAATATCTATTTATAAAGTTTCCGTGCATTAAATGTATATTCCCTGAAATATTTTCACAATATGCTCAAAATAAATGTGAACTGAATATAAAAGGTCATGAAACAATGGTAAAATAAAAAGAGAATGGGATATCTCATAATGAAAACAAATGGAAGATTATTAACCTAGCAAAGATTAGAAGCTTTCATTGAAAAAATTTAAATAAATTTGATTACGTAAAATTAAAAAGATTGTTCTTGCAATAAAAATCACTGAAGCTAAGGAAAAACACTAGCTGGGGAAAAAACTGTATCAAATATTTCTAGCAAGAGTCTTATATCCTAAATATATTGGGGCATTATAACAAGCATAAAAGACAAATAATCATTCCCTAAAGAACAAATGGTTAAAGAATATGAAACAAGTAGTTCTTTAAAACAGAATTGTGAACTATTAATCTATGAGAGTGTTCCAAATCACTAATAAGAAAAATATGAATGAAAAACTCTAAGATTCCAAAAACTGGCAAAAATAACCAAAATAGTTATGTCAGTGTTTTAGGGAATGGATAAAGATAGTATATTAACATTTTCCAGGTAGAACCATGAATTAGTTTGATCATTCTAGAAAACAATTTGGAACTGTTATTAAAAAAAACAAGTCTAATGTGCCTATACATATCCTGTGACTCAGAAATCATACCACTACATATATAAACATGGAGGTAAAAAAAGTAGAAAAGACTTTTGTATATATCAAAATATTGTTAGATGTGTTTTTTGAGATAAAAAAATTCAGAGAAACATGATAACCTGATGCAGGAATGAAATAGGCAATACAAGAAAATGAACATGGACAGAACAGTAAAAAGGAATTAAATGCTATGCAATCATAATTATAATCTCAGACCAATGAAAGAGTTTAAGAAAATGTACTTCTCTTCCTTTGCAGAGGTGAGGGACTCTGAGTGTGGAATGTAGCATAAACTATTAGACATAGTTGATATGTTAGTTCTAAACTGTTCTCCCCACCATAACCCTTTTTCTTTTATTTGTTTCTCAACAGTACACAAATAATTAACTGTTCTCAAAAACCCCAAGAGAGAATGGGTGTGGGAGGTGCAGAAGAAAGTAGTTTAAACTACAACCAAAATAATATTTTAAAATATATTTCCAGACACCATTGAATTGGGAAAAATGAAGTATATTTAAGAGCTTAAGAGCTAATATACAACTTAATTTTTCCTTTGGCATCTTTTTTAAAAATAAATTTTAACATAATTTAGAAAAGTTTCAGATTGTCTTTCTTAGGAGTAAGCCTCCTTTCTTCTTTAAAACTCTTTTTCAATAATATAAATCATTATATATAAGTAGTTGCCCAGAAAACAAATGGATATATATTAGCAATTAGTTCTGCTACTGCTATTAATAACAATGAAATTGAATTGAATAAAATGTTTTAATATTTTCTAAAATTTTCTGTCTGTAGGTCACCTAAGATGAGGAGTCCTGTACTTTTGCAGTGATTCACAGAACAGCAGCACTTTTCTGATTGATTGTTGTCTGTAATTAAAGATGACCATGACATCAAATGAACTGATGGCATGACAATTTTCTAAGTGCTAAAATTTAGCAAAAAAAAGTCTGGAGGATCTGAGAATGTATGGCTGTACTTCCCTTACCCTTGCAATTCCATAAGATGTTTGACTTGCATAAGATGTAGGTTGCTAATCCAAAAGTCAAAAGGAAAGTAACATTCTCATCTATCCTGCTTCCTGGTCAAAATTGACTAAATTTGACTTGTAATAACAAGTTCTGAATATAATCACTCATTGTCTGGTAAGTTTAAATACTTACAAGTCTGGGGGTTATCTGGAACATCAAAAATTCTAAATCGAGCTGCAGGACCATAAAATACTTTGACATTTTTAACATCCCCCAAGTATTTGTTCAGGTAGACATATTTTTTACAGCTACCTTGTTCCATTCCTAAGGAGGAAAAATAAAGGATTAAAAAACTGCAGGAATACTAGGAAGGAAGGAAGGAAGGAAGGGAGGGAGGGAGGGAGGGAGAGAGAGGAAGGGAAAGACAGAGAGAGGGAAAAGGAAAGGACAAAAGAAAGAACCTTATCAGACAGAATGAACTTTCTCTTAAGAATTTCATTTGAAGTAATGATCTAACAATTCCAAAGAACTCATGATGAAAAAAGCAATCAGCCTCCAGACAGAGAACTGAAAGACTCTGAGTGCATATTTTTTCCTTTATATAGCTTCTTCCCCCCCACCCCCACAACAGTTAATGTGTAAATACATTTTGCATTATTTCATATAAAATGAGTTTCATATGTCTTGCTTTCTCAATGCCTGTGAAAGGATATGCAGGGAGGGAGAGAATTTGGAAACTGAGATAAACATTAAAAATAAAAAAATTTAAAAGAATTTCATTTGGTAAGTTTTGAAATTTATATTGTGTTATAATTTGTGAAAACAAAAGAAGCATGCAACAGGTTTTCCCTCCCCCTTTAAGAGTCTTAATTTCTAGCAATCACTTTTACTTGATCTTGTTTGATTATCTGTCCCCCTCCCCCTAAACCTCTTTAATATTTATACTTTTTAAAAATAAATTTTGATAGCTATTTGAAAAAAATACTTATCCTTATTCAAACTTTGTAATATCTTAGATATATATGTGTGTGTATTGAGGCTAGTATTCCAGTTTTATGACTAGAAAAACAAAACCAGTGTTTGGCCAAATTCATCTAGAGAACTAATAACATAATTGATCTCTCCTTGGATATTTTATTATTTCATAGATTTTGCCATTAGTATTTTATTTTCCAACATAATCATTTCTATTTCCCAGAAATGTTTTTCAATTTCCCATATGCATACTTCTCCCATTTTCCCAACACTGTTATTAACATAGTAAACAACAACTCACAATCAAAAAAGGAGCAAGATTTTAGAAGCTGAAATATGCTAAGCCCAAGTCTAATATTCGTCTTCTTCATATCTACCTCAACAAAATGGAGATGGAAAAGTTTCATGAAAATATAATTGTCTAAAACATCCAACAAGATAAATTAGAGGCAGAAATAATCTTTTAAATTTCCTTATAATGACTTAGATTAGTGGCTGCCTCCATCCCAAATTAACCAACAATTACTCCCATCCTTCAATTTAGTAATTGGATTTTAAATTTTCTTCTTATTTGCACATGTCATTTTACATTATTTTCCCCTTAATTTCCCTGTATATCTGTATGAGATTCCAGTATAAGAAGGAAACTACATGAAATGAATTGTAAAATGTAATGGGAACTAGCGTAGTGTAACTAATTCCTTGGCACCTCTGTTATGAAGTGTAACCAAAAGAATTTAAATTACCATGATCTGACACAAGAATAAGGTTTATGCATCTGTGTAAGTTCAGCACTTTAAGACCATCCATCAGCATGCCAACAATGTTGTCAACTCTCTGTAATGCCTTGATCACCTAGAAAAGAGAAGACATTTCAAGTGGAACAAAGTTGTGATTGAATTTGGCTGCAAATATTTTCTTTTCTAGAAATATTTATATTTTTAAGGAAAAACACATTGAAGGGCATATCTATATGATATAAAACATTCTTTGGAAGCTCAGTAGTTAGGGGTCATTGAGAGCAGGAAATAATAATTGACTATCAGAAAGGCAATCATAGAGCACTAAAACAGAAATAGTCTAGACTTTGAAACAAATATAACCAATGTGATAAGCCCTTTCCCAAGGCATCTATTTGGCAAATATTCATATAATACCTCTGATTCAAACTATGTTTCAACTCAGATTAATGAACCTAACAAAAACTGACCATGGTATTAAACTAACATTGAAACTGCATTGAAGGGGTGGCTAGGTGGTGTGCTGGATAGAGCACTGGCCCTGGAGTCAGGAGTACCTGAGTTCAAATCTGACCTCAGACACTTAATAATTACCTAGCTGTTTGGCCTTGGGCAAGCCACTTAACCCATTGCCTTGCAAAAATCTAAAAAAAAATTGCATTGAAATTGAGTGTGAATTTTGTGTTTAGTGAACTTATCTGCACATGACTAATAATTTTCTAAAACCACTAAATCCTAAAAAATAAAATAACAAAAATTCAAGAATATCAAGGGACATTCCAGAACTAATACCTAGCAGCATTTATATTCTCCAACTATCCACAAAGAAAACCACACTAGTATTCCATTTCATTTTAATACTTGGGTAATATGTCAAATCAGTTTAATCTTTAATTCCATTTATTCCACTATTGTGGAAGTAAAATGACAGGTTCTCTCAATATGACTTCTCATTCAAAGATAACTAACAACATAAATTAACATTTTGTTAATAAATACAAATCAAGTGTAAATTTGTCTGAGAATTTAAATTATCTTATTTCTTGCAAGTAAATTAAATTTGAGAAATAAACTCAAAAATGGATGAACCAAAATTTCTAAAATTGGTAAGAAGAATCAGCAAAGTAAATTCTCTGAAAAGACAGAAAGAAATTGAACTTTAAAGTATATATAATCAGTGCGAGATGATGGTTCAGTCACTAAAGTCACTAGCGTTGAGTCAGCAGACATGAGTTCAATTCTAATTCAGTTACTTACTACCTAACCTAGGCAAACTTGACAAGTTAAGTCAATTTATGGGTTTCAATATTCCAATTTAAGAAATAGAGGGTAAGAAGTAATGGATTGGATGGTCTATCAACTCTAGACTTTCAACTTTATTCCTAGATTTTCAATCACTCAGAGAAAGAACTTTGAAATAAAAAATAACAATCCACAGATCATTTATATTGAATATCAAAGACAATGAAGTCATACTTCTCACATGAGTCTCAAAGTACCTTAAGGAGACTGGAGTAATCTCATTTAAGCTAAATATTTGACTGAACAAAATAGGGTAATAGGATTTAGACCTGGGAGGGACCTTAAGAATCAGCTAATCCTCACTTTCCATGAGACAGCACTGAAGTGGAGAGAGATGCCTCCTAACATCAAACAGCTAATAAGCAGCAGAGATTCAAACTCAGCTCTTCTGACTCAAAAATCCAATGCTCTTTGCACTATACTTCACTGCCTCTATATCTGTCATCAAAACAACCAAGAACTTTTTTTTAAGACAGAGTCAGTCTATTTGGCTATTCAATGAAACTGTATCTGACTATAGTTTTCCCTGAAATATATGTGTTGTGTTATTACATACACTTAACTTTACTTAAAACTTGCTTGCCATCTAACTCAAACTTCACCTGCCTACCTGGGAAAGAAGAGACATATGAGAGTCAGAAACAAAGAAAGAAATCATTAAGCATATTTAAACAAAAATAAATGATGCTCACATCCACTTGCCTTGTAAAAAGTTATAACTTATACAAGAGCATTCAAGAACCTCTTGTAATTATAAAAAAGAGTGACATTACACACAGCTTTTTGCTGATATACAGTCTAGAAGTAGCATTTTCCTGAACTGCTGTTGCATAGGATATAATCATCTTCTATGTGGAATAGTTGTCAAAATAAATGTTGCAAAGATTTAGGAACAACTTTTGGTTTAATTCCAATTTTTCATAAAGTTCTGATAATTAAGGTAGTCTTAAAGACTCCAATTCTTCATAAAGTTCTTATAATTAAGGTGGTCTTAAAGAAGCAGGAAACTATCAAAAGACAGTAAGCTAGGTGGCATGGTAGATATAGCACCAGTCCAGAAGTCAGGAGAACCTGAATTCAAAACCAGCCTCAGACACTTGATATTTACTAACTCTGTGACTTTGGACAAGTTACTTAAGTCCATTGCTCCACAAAAACCAAAAAAGAAAAAAAAAAGGAAGAATTTCTTTCTCATTGCCCACCTCCTCCCATGAAATTACAGAGATCTGGCTCTTGTCACTCTGTGCCAGTCTGTTGGGTGGTGCAGAAGATATAATACTGGACCTGGAGGCAAGGAAGCCATAACATCAAAACTTGCCTCAGACACTTACTATGTGACCCTGGATTATCAAATAACTTCTCTATGTTTCTGTTTCCTTATATGCAAAAAGGGGATAATAATAATAATAATATTTAAAATCCAGGATTATTGTGAGGATATAATGATGTAACATATGCACAGTACTTTGCAAACCTTAAACCTTAAATGCTGCTAATTATCACCATTATTATCACAAACCATTGACTGGTAAGAATTTTGTTTTAGGACTGATACCAACCCCAGGATCCTGGGCAATGTTGATTAAGCTTTTGGATTGTCATCAATTTTAAGATGCAAACTAGGAAATAAGGAAAAATATATGAAAACACTCTCCTAACTATTGGAGCCACCCTGAATATTGTTTCTTTAAGAAGTCCATTCTTGGTTCAGTTTAGTTTCTCTCATCCTTCATTCACCTTGCGCCTCAGGTCTTTCAGATTATCAAGAACTGCCTAAAATTCAGATTCATTTAATTGTTAGCTTGTTCTACAAAGTTGCTAATGAAAATGTACTTACTTCACTGCTGAGGGGTCCAAATGAATGACCTGAAGTATCTGGTTCTTCTAAATACAGAGTGTAAAAGTGTGGTCTAAATCAAACAGTATCAAAATGTAATATTTTATAAACACATTGAAACACAGAATAGAAAAGATTCATTCAACAACACATATCAAGTAAAAATCCATTTCATTTCACAGAGGTAATATTTAAATGTGTTGAGAAAGAAATTGCATGTTGGATGCCTTGAAAACATTTGAAATTATTAATTCAATAGATTGTCAAGGCTACATTACTAAGTAAAGTAAACCAATTAACATTATCAAAAGTCATTTCTTTAAAAATAAGTTACATAGAGAAGCTAACTACTCTAAAACAATTAGACAAGAGAGCACATAGAACAATTCTGCACCTACATACCTTTCATCTTTAGGAAGCTTTAGCCATTGAAGAATACTCAAAACTCTTTCTTCAAATGGGATGGAACTAAGGAAAAAGGAAGACAAAAGAATCAATGCTTTTGGAGATAAATAATATATATATGCATATATATATGTGTGTGTATGTGTATATATATATACATATATATATATGTATATATATCTGTGACAAATCAATCAGTCAATAAACATTTATTAAGTAGCTACTAAATACAGGACTAAATGCTGAGTGTTATTGCTGAAAGGAAGTAGAGAAAAAGCACCAAGTACTTAACCTAAAAACTATGGTTTTCTTTGGTAAATAATAATAATTTTTAAAATTAGCATTCAAAAATACCTTCTATGTGCCAGGTACTTTGCTAATCACTATACAAATGTTATCTCATTTGAGTCTCACAACAAATCTGGCAAGTGAGTGTTATTAATTATATTTCAAAAGAGTTAACTAGTTTGTTGTCATAGAAGAAGGTAGGTAGCTTTTCTCTGTGCTATGCTACTTGAGAATAAGACTCTATGTCTCCTTTTTTTTTTAAATAATCAATCCCTCTTGGAAGTCTGTCAAAACCTATGTACCCTTTTTCAGAATAATGCTTTTAAATTCATAAAATGAAATGTGAAATTATAAAGGAAACTTCATAATGAAATAAAAGTTAAAAATATTTAAAGCAAATTAACAGACCCTAGTTAAGAACTCTAGCTGCAGATTGTGAAATCTAAGTTTCAAAAACAATCTTCTTTAATAAGGTTCTCACACTTAATAGCAACATTTTAAAATTGAATGATTTTCAGGAAGTTCTCTTAATTTAACTTTTTCAATAGTAATCAGCTTTTAACATTAGTAACCAATTCCAGACTAAAGGCTCTTATCTAATTTCCTGCCAACAAACTTGTATAACTTTCAAATTTTTTTTCTATTTTAATTCATTTTTAAGTGCCTATTTTGGCTTTGATTTGGAAATATGAAGGTGGAAAACAGAGAAAATCTTGTCTTCCAGCAACTGACAACTTGATCCTATTGGTTAACCTAGCTATGCTTCGTCAGCAATAGCAAAGTAACAGGGTTTGGGGGGGAAAATGGTGAGAAAAAGGCTGTACACAAATAAATATAATTTTAAAAAATAGAATTTTATAAGGGTAAAAAATAATGTATAAAATGCTACAATAATTTTAGGACCAAGGAATGACTTTCAGAAAAGACTTTAATGCAGAGGTAAAACCTAAGCTAGGGTAGATAAGTTGTGCAGTGGTTAGAGTGCCTGACCTGGAGTCAGGAAGACTCATCTTCCTGGGCTTAAATCTGGCTTCAGACACTTCAGTTGTGTGACCTTGGGAAAGTCACTTTACTGTTTGACTCAGTATCCTCATCAATGAAATGGAGAAGGAAATGGTAAACCACTCCAGTATCTTTGCCAAGAAAACCCCCAAATGGGACCACAAAGAGTTGGACACAATTGAAAAATGACTTAACAAGAAAAAGCTGGCCTGGGAAGTAGAAGAATTTAAGAGGTAAAAATGGAGAGGGGGATATGTTCATTTAGAGGATGACAGACTTAAGAGCTAGAAGGGAATCTCAAAGACCATCAAATCCTATTCACTCATTTTACGATCAAGAAAACTAAGGTCCTAGGTGGTGCAGTGGATAGAACACCAGCCTTGGAGTCAGGAATAACTGAGTTCAAATCTGGCCCCAGACACTTAATAATTACCTAGCTGTGTGGCTTTGGGCAAGCCACTTAATCCAATTGCCTTGCAAAAACCTAAAAAAAAAACAAAACCCTGAGGTCCAGAGAGATAAAATGACTTGCCCAAAGTCACAGAAATTGTGTCAGGAACAGGATTTTAATCTAGGTCCTATGACTTTAGAATGTTCTTCTACAATTTAGGCACAAGAAACTACCTGAATAAATTCAGAAAGCAAGAGAGAAAAGGAAGGTATCAGACCAGTTTGACTGTAACATGGAGTACAAAAAGTATAATAAGTGGGGAATGAGACAAGAAATGTAGTCTGGAAAAAGGTTATGGATCACCTTAAATTCTTGGCTAAAACATGTCTATTTTATTCCATTGGCAATGGGGAATCAAAGATGCATTGTTAAATCTTTTCATTAAGAGGATTATTTGGGCAGCCAGGTAAACAATTATTTAGAAAAATGAGAAACCTGTAGCAGGAAGACCAGTTAGAAATTGTCACACTATCCAAGGTGAGAAGTAATAAGAGTAGTGGGAGTGTAAATGAAGAGAAAGATGTGGATGGATAAGGACTTAAACACAATGGGGCACGTCAATAGCTCTTGCCATAAATGGCATGATAGGCAATCAGAATTGAATAAAAATCTGTAGTACAAATGGCAGGTTCCTCTTAGCATGAATTTATAAGAAATTTGGTTAAGATAAATTCAAGACTTCCTCCAGGAGTATTCAGTAGCTCATGGAGAAGGCAGAAGTTGGAAGTGACCCAGGGTTGGAGATTTTGAAGATGAAAGAGTAAGGTCCTTCAGAATTTAGGAATAGAAATCAGTGAGTTATTGAAATAGCTGATTTAAAAGAAATAGTACAGAATGGGTGACAGACTCAGAAAACTGGGAAGGATCAAGGGTTAAAAAGATATTAAAAACAAATAATTGGAAATAGAGAAGATATTGATCAGAGAAAGGAACTTCAAATTTCAGTAAGTTGGAGTTTGATTCTGAGTAATTATGGGATCTAACTATGACTATTCCCTTTGGTCTCTGAAATAATGGAATTGAAGGTCATGGGAGTTGAGTGTGAGTTATGAAGAAGCCAGGGTAAATATTGAGGCTTCCTCTCATACTACTCCAGACACTTCATATTCCTTTTCCTATCAAATGATCTCCACATCTCCAGAAGAGGACATTCATACTTTACTTCTTATTCTCTGATATGCTAAAAGCCTTTATCCCTGCCCAAAGACCTCAGTATGGTAGGATGTCAATAAGATAACCTACCCAACAATATTTCTCAGGCACTATAATTAGGAGATTTTTAAAAAATCGAATTCATGTCCTATTGCCATTTATATTTTTTAACATGAATTTCTGGTTTTCTTAACTGTCTGCCACACTTGCAAACTGAAATGTTAGAATATAAGATATGAAATACCATTGGGTAAGATGATCTTCCATATGCTTTCAATAACTACTCACCATTGTATAGCTCTTTGAAGCATACCAAGTTCTTCCCTTGAAATAATTTCATACAGTCGGTATGGGAAAACTGAACCTCAGAGAATTTCAGGAGACAATGCCCATGATCACACAACTAATAAGTGCCAGGGGGAGGATTTGAACCCAGGTCTCCAGTACTCTTTTTATTACACTTTGCTGAGAAGTGATATTGAATAGTAGATAGAGCATTAGACCTAGAATCAGGAAAAGTTGCATTCAAATCTTATCTTGAACTCTTTATGGCTATTTGATCCTGGATAAGTCAATTAACCTTTGATTAATTTTCCTCACCTATATAACCTTAGTTAAAAAAAATTCAAGCAAACATACCCATTATATATTTGATAGATATCTGGAAGAATTCCATTAATTTTCACATCTGATCCAGGCCAAAAATATGTGCCAGACTTAAGACCTTGATACTTAGTGGTAAGCCAAATCTGAGAAGATAATTAGGAAGAATCAGGAAATTATATGAGCATCCAACAGTTATATTTCTTCATCATTATCAAAGTGTTTTATGTTTCATCTACTAGAAAACAGTACCTATTTAAGGGATTATGTAGTTTATTTTTTATCAGGGATAAAAATAACTTCAAAAATCTCATAACTGAGACCTGTCATTTTTCCTAGAAATTTAACATATTTCCAAATTCTATTAGTTAACTTATCACTTGGCTGCAGCAATATCGTAGTAGAAAAGTTCCTTTGGGATATAATGCTGCATAAATGGAATGTTTTTACTTTTTTTAATACATGAAAAGAATAGTACATTTGAATTCCTATTAAAAGATGCTCCTAAATTTTTAGTAAATCCAATCTGTGATGGGCCAATTAACTGTCTAGAGAAAAAAATATTCCCCAGTCCAGTTTCACAGATATTGCTGCTGGTATGAGGAGGAAGTAGGCTAGCATAACCAAGCACCACTAAGAGTTATCCAGCCATTCCAGAAAACTCTACTGAAACATCATCTTAATTTTCACTAGGAAGTAGGTTGTTTAAACTCCAGGGAGTCTGAAATTTAATTCTGAATTAAGTAAGTAAGGGTTCTAAAAGAAGTGTTTTCAGAAGATTAAACAAAAGACTCACAGGTTCTCCTTTATACCATTCTGGGTTGAATTTCTCTTTATTTCTAAGTGCAAAGGAAGCATTCATTTTGGGGTCATACATTTTGTTGTCAATGATTCCATGGGATTCAGGATACAGACCCTAAAAGGAATATTTAAACCAATATAATACAAACATTATAAGTGTTCACTTCATTTCCATAACCACCACCACAACAGCAAAAAATTTTTTTTTCTTAATTTTAAATTATCAAATTGTCAACATGGTCTGAGTAACCAGACAGTAACTGGATCTATTAAGGATCACTCAGTAACATGACTTAAGGGAGACATTTTTGGTACAGTAAAAAAGATTCCTGGTTCTATAATCAGAGGACCTCCATTCAAATCCTGTCTCTAATGATGATCAAAACCTCAGTTTTCTCATCTGTTAAAATGAGGGGATTTTATCTCTGAGGGTCTATCATGTAGATTTAATTATATGAACCATAACAACTGGACAAATTCTGCCAAAATAAAACTTACTTCAATGGATTATTAAATAAAGAAGTCAAAATTGAAGTCTCAGATTGAAAGGATTGAAGTTTAGAGAAGTAGAACACCTAAACTTATCATGAGAAAAATATCCTATGTTGTTTCACATTGCAATGGAATGCATTCTTAGTATAATCTAATTTGTATAGTTTAGAATAAACTAATTGGCTAATATTCAAAAAGAGCTTACATAAAACTGGACCAAAGGAAATTCCTAAGTTTTGTACTGAAGTTGTATTGAAATTCAGTTCCTTAACATACACACTCAATTGGGTATAGAAATGGATCCTACCCTAGAGGGAAAAAAAAGAAGAGGAAAGGGATGGGAGAAAGGGGATGGGGAAGGGGTGATGTAGATGATAGAAAAGAGATTATGGGAAAGGGTAGTCAAATACAACACACTTTTGTGAAAGGATAGGGTGAAAGGAGAGAAAGAATAGAATATGTAGGGAAATAAGTTAGAGGGAAATACAGCTAGCAATAGCAACTGTGGGAAAAAAAATATTGAAGCAATTTTTTCGATGGACTTATGATAAAGAATGCTATCCATCCCAGAGAGTTGATGGTATCTCAATACACACTAAAATATGCTTTTTCTTGAGGTTTCTCTTTCTTTGTGTGTATGGGGGTGGGTATGTTTACTTTGACAATTCGACTATTGTAGTAATATTTTTCAAGGTTACACATTTTATACCTATACCAAGTAACTTGCTTTCTCAAATGGGGGGTGGGGGGGACAGTGGGAGCATGGTGGGAGGAAAGGGGAGAATTTGGGACTCAGATTTTTGGAAGTAAAATGTTGAAACTTGCTTTTGCACATAACTGGGGAGGGGATTTAAAAATAAAGTAAATTATAAAAGATTTTAAGAAATAGAAATTTGGGGTGGCTAGGTGGTACAGTGGATAGAGCACTATCCCTGGAGTCAGGAGTACCTGAGTTCAAATCCGGCCTTAAGACACTTAATTACCTAGCTGTGTGGCCACTTAACCCCATTGCCTAGCAAAAAATAAAAAAATAAAAAAAATAGAAATTCAATTGCTACTTGTATCACATTATGATAGAAAATTTTGTCCCAAATTGTAAAAAGACTCTAAAGCTATTATCAGGCAAAATCTTTTGCTCAGATTCACAGAGTAAATCCATTAAAAAAGACCAGAGAAGAATACATGAGTTTGGGAATATAAAGCTGGTCAAATGAAGTAGGTTTGATAAAGAATGAAATTAATTCTTTGTAATTTCTGTCCATTTTTTCTATGAAGAATTTCACCCAACCTGCCTTGCATTAGCTTTAAAAAAGTACCTCCCTTCATTTTCTTCTAAGCTTTTTTAAGGGTGACATTTTATATTTAAATATTCATTTGGAGATTTTCTTGTAAATATTATGTAAGATGAAGGTTTAAATCTTTTTTTAAACTCTTTTCTAAATTTTCCCATAATTTATTAACAGAAAAGGAATTCTCCCTAGGCATGTTCTCAGGATTATCAAACACAGAAAATATTTTATTTTTTCTGAGTCTTGCTATTCTATTGATTTACTTTTCTACTTTTTTTTTACCAGAACCATATAGTTTTAATGATTATCAATTTATGAGTTGTCCCAAAAAAATAATTTCATTCATTCCTGCGATTTTTCCCCCTGTAGATTCTATATTTTCTCTACCTTCAAAAGAATATCATTATTATTTAAGTTAGTTCTATCTATAGTTTTTTCAGTTTAGCACTAAATCTATTATTTTATTTAGGAAATCTAATCACTATTTTTATATTGACATGGCCCAAACATTGGTAATTACTATATAGTTATTAATTTAAGTCCCCATTTATATTTATAGAATTTTATAGTTGAATTTCTATATGTAATTTGAAATTATTATAAGAGGAATGTCTTACTATTGCAGCTGCTGGCTACTTGGGTTTGATTCTGTCTGTGAGGAATCACTTTCAGACCCAGGAATTCAGGTATGGAAAGAAAATAAAAATGTATTAAAAGAAGTTATAACACATAAAAAAGTGGTAGGTAAAGAGAGAAACAGAAATAAAAGAACAGTCAAGCAGAGTTGACTGGGCCAGAGTCATACATGACTGGCCTTGAGCAGAGGTCTAATCCATATTTTTATTGTCTTGCCCCTTATCCAGAGGGCAAAAGGTAGATTCCCTTCCCCTTTACTGGACCTGGACTTAGGTAGAGGGTTGAAGAGAAGATCAAGATACCAATTTTGCATTAAACAATGAAACAATGATAGCTGAGTAGGGAACATCTCAAGAGTAGGAAACCTCCAACCAATTTAACAAGATTAACAGCCTTTAAGATTACAAATTTTGTTTCTGCTAGTTCACAATTCTCTATATCATTTCCCTGTATCACTATCATTTCCTTCTGGTTCAGTTTCATAAAACTGAAAAAGCTTTTGCACAAAATAGATAAGAGGAGAAAATGTTGGAGAAAAAATTTCATGATACTCTGATAAAAATGAAATATTTATGATAAATGTGTATATATATATATATATATATATGAAATCACCAATTAACAAAATGTGTGACTAAGAGCCAATAATTGGTAAGAGACAGAAAGAGTTGATGTATGTGGGGGGGGGGGGGCAGTTAGGTGGTGCAGTGGATAGAGCATGGGTCCTAGAGTCAGGAGGACCTGAGTTCAAATCCAGTTTCAGACACTTAATTACCTAGCTGTGTGACCTTAGAAAAAGCTAAAAAAAAGACACATCCTAGTGAAAGTAACACAATAAAAAAACACAATGACAACAATAACAAAAAGCCCACTTTAAATACTTTGTAGTTATGATGAACATCCTTAGTCCAATAAAAAAGAAAAGGGAAAAAATGACCACCTTCTTTTGTTGAAGACAGAGGGCATTATGAGTGTGGAATATTACATATACTTCTAGAAGCATCTGATGGCTCCACTGATTCTACTTATTTTTTTTCTCATTGAGTACAGAGGAATGTTTAGCATATTTGGAAGAAAGATATTCAGATATTCAGAAAAACTTTAAATGAAAACAAAAAGCATCAATAAAACTTTTAAAAAGAATAATTTACATACTGGGAAAGAACTTAAATATTTAAAAATCTAAAAATTCTAAATTAAGTCTTACATTGTAGAGAAGTCAGACAAGATGGTATAGTAGAAGCAAATATTACACCCAATCTTTCCCTCCAACAATTAATCCAAAAACATCTGGAAAATGCACCAGTCCAAGTCTTAATGAGAAAAAATCTGAAAAAATTCAGAGGCTCATTTTGTAGCCCAGGTCAGAATAGGAAGACAGACATGGTAACCTATGCACACTACGGAGGGAAAGTAGCAAGAAGAGTGTTGTGCTGTACTGAACCTGTAGGAGTTATGTACCAAAACAAGAAAAGATCCCAGATCTAGCACGAAGGGGTCTGACATGAGCAGAAACAAATAACAAATGGCACCTCTATCACTAGAGCTAGTCATAGATCCATCACAAACCAAGAAGGATTCCTGTGCTTAGTCCAGCAGTCCAACACAAGGAACTGTTGTCTCAAGCTCTGGGCTATGTACTGAGCAAGGAATAACTACAGAAACTGTATGGCTCTAATTCCAGAAAAAGAGAGTCTCAGATCTCATCCCAGCCCAATCTGAAACTTGCCATGGAATAACCATGGCAGGAAGCTCTGGTCAAAGGGTAACCTGCAGAGCTTTCCAACTGAATCCAGTAGCAGTATCCTGAGCTCTAAAGTCCATAGTTCTGACTTAGCCAAGTCAGAATCTTACAAAGTTCAAATAATAAGGGTAATTCTCAGGCTTGAGAGACTGCTTTAAGTCCACTGAAAGTTCATAGATCCCCAGTCTGAACACTGTCCCTGAAATTCTGGAATAAGACAATCCTCAAACACCCTCAAGAACACAGTATCATAAGCCAATAGGACACAAAACAGGACCAAGCACGTCCCATAGTTTTCTTCAAGAAATACAAAGGACCTGGTCCTAACACAAAGTTCAAAGTCAGGAATTAAAACTGAAAGAATGAAGAAAAAGCAATCCTCCCACAAAGATACTTTAATGTAAGAGATGCTTAATACACAAACCCAGAAGAAAAGAATAATTCCAAAATATTTTTAAAGATACAAAGATTAAAAACATCATTTTAGCATAAGTTCAACTGGAATTCCTAGAAGAGTAGAAGGAAGAGGGTTTTTTAAGAGTTAAAAATGATGCAATAATGGAAACGCAGGCACTAGAGGAAAGAATTGGAAAAGACATGATTATTTTTGAAGGACAGGTGGCAGAATTATGGGGAAAATAATTGAAAAGTATATTGACAATTTGGCACAAAAAGAAAAAAAAACGACCAAAAGACAATAAAAATGTGCATACCCTTTGATCCAGCAATATCACTGCTGGGTCTATATCTTAGAGATCTGCAAAAGGGTAAAATCATCATTTGTACGAAAATATTCATAGCAGCTCTCTTTGTGGTAGTAAAGAATTGGAAATTGAGTGAATGTCCATCAATTGGGAAATGGCTGAACAAATTGTGGAATATATATATATATATATATATATATATATATATATATATATATATATATGTATGTATATATGTATGTATATATGTATATATGTTGTGGCACACTATTGTTCTATTAGAAACCAAGAGGGATGGGATTTCAGAGAAACCTGGAAAGGTTTGCATGAACAGATATTGAACAAGATGAGCAGAACCAGAAGAACATTGTACACCTTAACAGCAACATGGGGTGATGATCAGCCTTAATGGACATGCTCATTCCATCAATGCAATAATCAGGGACAATTTTAGAGTACCTGCAACAGAGAATATCATCTGTGTCTAGAGAAAGAATTGTGGTAGTTTAAACAAAGACCAGTCTATTACCTTCGATTTTTTTTTAAAAAGTGTCTTATATCCTACATAATTTTGCTATCTCTAATATTTTATTTTCTCCTTAAGGATATGATTTCACTCAACACATTCAATTTCGATCAATGTATAGCATGGAAACAATGTAAAGATTATCAGACTGCCTTCTGTGGGGGGAAAATTGTAAAATTCAAAACCTCACAAAAACCTTACAAAAAACTACTTATTGTGTATAATTGGAAAACAATAAAATATTAATAAAAAATTAAATTGAAAAAGAAAATTAGAATGCATAAAATAGAAGCTAATGATTTTGTGAGACAATAAGAAATATGTCAAAAAACTAAAAAAAAATTAGGAAAAAAAACACAAAATAGTTCATGTCCAAAACAACTGACCTGGAAAAGAGATCACAAAGAGAACTAAATTAAGAATCATTGCACTATCTAAAAGATATGACCAAACACAAAATGATCCTAAACATTCTATTTCAATAAACCATAAAAGAAATCTGCCCAGATCTCTTAGAAACAGAAGTTAAAAGAGATAGCTAGGTGGCACATTGGATAGAGCACTAGCCCTGGAATCAGAAGGACCTAAGTTCAAATCCATCTTCAGACATTTGATACTTACTAGTTGTGGTTGGGCAAGTCACTCAATCCATTGTCCCACAAAACACCCCCCCCCAAAAAAGAAGCAGAGGACAAAGTAAACATAATAAGAATTCACTGATAGTCTCATTTAAAAAAAAAGCCTAAATAAAAATTCCCAGTAACATTGTAATTCCATTGCCATTCAGTGAAAAAAAAAAAGAAAAGAAAATATGTAGCTTACCGTGACAAGGCTATAATGATTGGGGAAGGTTTTTGTTGGATATACTGGTCTCATATTTGTAGTGTGTGTTCCACAATTTTCTAAAGGCAAAAGATTATTAAATAAGTTTTATAACAAGCTTAGCTTCTTTTAGAAATAGATAGAACCTTAATCTCAGCAACTAACAAAAGAATAATGAAATTGAGATGTCAAATAAAATTGTATAAATATTCCAATATAACAAATTTTAATATGTTGAGATCCAACAATAAATTTCACAGAATATCATCATACCCCTGAAGTTACCAGAGTTCTTCTACATACTACAGTGAATATGACTTATGAAAAGTGCTAATAAACTAGAAAAGCTTCCAGTTTACTCAAAGAAAGAATGTGCCATGCTGTACAATGATCAACCTAAATTTGTAAAGACAAAACAAGAAGGCTGAACATGTGAAAGTTTCTTTTTTTTTCTCTCAGTGATTCTTGATGGAAGTCTACTGATGTGTATAAGGTTTGTAAATTCCATTAATTGAATCCACATAAATTCCTTGATGCTTGAAGTAGAAATATAAAACAAGACTGAGTAATTAATTCTATATTCATCAATAAAACATTAAACAGTATGAAAAACATATATCAAATTTCATTTTTAAAATTAGAATGTTCTATCAATTTATAAGTAATAAAATTCTTCAGATAAAAAGATATTTTAAGCATCTTTTAAAATAACTTGATTGGGGCAACAAGATTGATGTGGTAGATAGAGTACCAACCCTGTAATTAGGAGGACCTGAGTTCAAATTTGACCTCAGACATTTTATCTTTACTAGCTGTGTGACCAGCAATGACTTGTATGAGCAATGGACCCCCACCTTGTAAATCTCAGGTGGAATAAAATCAAAACCAGGTGCTTTGACACATGAAAGAAGCCTAAAGGCATTCAAAAACCTCTTCTTAGAACTTCACCTAAGGATGGATTAACTTCAGTTTAAGACAGTCAATGGCTTCTGCATAGATTGATGATGATCTGTTAACCTTCATTGTGGAAGGATTCAATCCATCTCTCTAGGATTATTTCCCTATCACTAATCAATGTAGCTCCATCAGCACTGAGTAATTGAGGTGCACCGGATGTCTTTGGCTCATAAATTGCCTTTATTCGCATCATAAAAGCACTTTGGACTGTTACTATCTGCATAAAACTGAATTCATCTGCCTTCTTACTGAATCAAGAGTCCTGAATCTCTCTAAGCTTCATTTTGTACTTTTTACTTTTGATGGAATTAAATGTTGTCTCCTAAGAAATGGATCTTGCTAGTAAAACCCTGTGGAGTTCTTATTTTTCATTTAGCAGCTTCTATATTTCCCCATAATTTTCATCAAACTAGTTTTTATGTTTGTAAACATCCTGACCCACATGAGCTGTAGATCAAATCTCTGGAAACTGTTCACTCTTTTTTCTGCCCATCTGTTGTCAGCTGTGGATTGGCTCAACTTTCCCTCTGAGTTAGCAACAAACTGTTCCTGCTCAGAGACAATCAAATCTCTTGACATTAATTCTTCTGGCAATTCTTTTGCCTTTGGGCTGCAGCTTCAGATGAATGTGAATATTTAGTTCAGTATTTGGGAGGCTCCAAAACAAAGTGTGAAAGGTGTATTAGACTGACCAGCCAAATGAAATCCAGAGCCATTGCACTGACCTCCTTGCTGCATGCCTCTGAAACCTGGACAGTCTACCAGCACCATGTCAGGAATTTGAATCACTTCCATTTAAATTGTTGTAGGAAGATTCTGAATATCACTTGGCAGAAGAAGATACCAGACACTGAGGTCCTTTCTCAAGTTAAACTGCCAAGCAGTCAAACATTACTACAGAGAGCACAACTACTATGTGTTGGTCACATTCGAAAGTCAAATGAACTCTTGCTAAAAAGGCTATTTTTTTTGAGAAACCACACAGGGTAAGTACTCACAACGGGGCCAGAAGAAGCAATACAGAGATACCCTGAAAGTCTCTCTTAAAACTTTAGAATTGACTGTGCAACATGGGAGACAATGGCACAAGACTGCCCAGCATGGCATGCCCTCATCAGTGAGGGGGCTGCACTCTGTGAGCAATAATTGAAGCAGCTCAAAAGAAACCTGACATACTTAAGTTTAAAGTAACCACCCCAGGTGTTCACGTGGACTATTTGTGTCTGACCTGTAGTAAAGCATTCTGAGCCCATATTGTTCTGATCATTCACAGCCAATTGTCTCTAACAAAGTGATGTCATTCTGGTCTTCTTTGATAATGAAGAACAAACAGTGTGACCCTGCACAAGTCATTTGACTCTGTTGCCTAGCAAAAAATAAAATAAAATAAAATAACTAGATACTAGTGTGTTTTATTTTAGTTAATAAATATGTAGTAGAGAGCCAGTGTGATGCTATGGGATAAGAGCTCAATTTGAAATCAGAGAATCTGGGTTTGAATTGCAGCTCTATCATTCTACTCTCAGTGTGAACCTAGGCAAGTTATGGAGGCTGGGTAAGATTATCAGCCTTTCAAATCTAAATCTATATATTTGTGAAAATTTGAGCAAAAATCAACTCATTTTTTGAATGACTAACTGTAATTTCAGAGATGCTTTTTCTTCATTTCAATAGATCATTGACAGTGACTCCTACAATTTAGACTTGAGTTCCTATACTATAATTATCACACTTGAATCCATAATATAGCTTCTCCAGAAAATAATTTTCTATTAACCAATAATTAAATGCTCCCCCAAAAACTTTCTTTAACATAAAACATGTTCATTTTTCTTTAATACAAAGAATCATTTCATAATAATGGAAGGAGGGGCAGCTAGGTGGTGCAGTGGATAGAGCACCAGCCCTAGAGTCAGGAGTACCTGAGTGCAAATCCGACCTCAGACACTTAATAATGACCTAGCTGTGGCCTTGGGCAAGCCACTTAACCCCATTTGCCTTGCAAAAAAAAAAAAAACCCAAACTAAAAAAAACACCATAATAATGGAGGGTGACCAATTCATTAGCATAGTTTTTGAAGTTTTGATTTTGGAATTTGGTATTTTCTCAAAGTATGGTTCAACCATATTGCCCAAACTGGTTGGTGCAGTAGATAGACTGCCAAATCTGGAGTCAGGAAGACCTGAATTCAAGTCCAGATTCAGACACTTAACTAGCTGTGTGACTTTGAGCAAGTCATTTAATTCTATTTGACTCAGTGTACTCATTTGTAAAATAAGTTGGAGTGGTAAAGAGCAAACCACTCCAATATCTATGCTAAGAAAACTTCAAATGGAGTCATGAAGAATAGAATATAACCACTACTTTTTTATTACAGGATATTTTTTAATAACACCATCATAATATTCATATTCAGTGAGTATACTCTCTCCCTTTTTTGCAATTTTGTATTTTTTGTATAATTGGAGAATCTTAAGAGATACAAATTCTGTGAATAGCAGATACTATTTTAGATACCATTAGATAGCAATACTATTACATGACAAAGCAATGTTATGTTCATGAATAAATCTTTTTTGTAACCACTACTTTTTAATCAGGCAATGTTTCAATATATGTATAATTTTATCAAAATGAATACTCCCTCAAATGCAAATTTCAACCCATTCACATCATTATCACTTGTAATTCTTCTCTAGATTTTTTCACTAAATCCTTTAAAGAAAGTCTATTCAATATTTCAAGAGTCCTTCATTAGGTCTCTTGATATTACTCTACAGGTAATACATAATCTTGTCATTTTTTGAATACAATTCATTCTTGATATCACAGTATAACTTATTTATACCCAAATGCAACTTGTCATTGCCTTTTTGGTGACTTACAATTTTGATTCATTTTAACCGGATAGCATTGCTAGAAGAATTTTGATAGTAAGATGATTTTTTTCTGGGTTTTTTTTTAGTGGCGAAACTAAAAGCACTGAACAATTTCTAGATAAAGGGCTGATAAAGAGGTATGTAAGGAATGGTGATAGATAGATGGGTAAATAGGTAGAAAGACAGGCAGAGGTATGTCTAATGGTAACCATCTAAGATGGAGGGGGGGAGGAAGAAAAAAGAGAAAAAGAAAGTAATATGATAACTAATTATATATTAAAAGGAAAAGCAAATTGTACATAATAGATTTGAACTTTCATGTAAAATTATCTTTTTTTCTATTCTATTGTGTTAAGAAAATGTTAGTCTTAGTTCTTAAATTCAGCATAAAATATATTCAGACTACTCTTTTTCACATGTTTAATTTTAGACTAACCAATCTGAAGTGTCTAAGTAATATATACTTATAATTAAATCAAACTTGTCATTATAGCCTCAAAAATAAATCTTTTAAATTTCCTTGATCTTCTTCTGTAAATACTTATATTTAAACCTTTTCACTAGATATAGATCTAATTATAGAGGCTCAGCAGGATTATGGAGCTCAATGTCATCAGCACAATAGCCCTTGTGAACAGGAAAATCTTATCATCCCATCCCTCAGCAATCTTTTCATATTGATTCTCACCTGCATGCATTTAATATCACTGTCAGAACCTTTAACATACAGCTGTCATTTTTGATATCAATAATCAAAAGATAAAGCAAAATTATCCTTGTTGTATCTAGGAAGGAATCTTATGATATGAATTCATACCTGAAAGATACCTTATTGGTAGAGAGTATTTTTTTCCCAACAAATCAAATGCTGCTTTTCTGGTCAATAAACAATTAAGGTCTATAAATTATAAATATATGATCTCCCATATTAACAGTATAGCAAACACTGATGAGAGTTAGCCTCAGACTTATCTGAGCATAAATAAAAGTAGGGGCCCCACTTTTAGCAATTAGGAAAGATAGCTACCTGCAAAATGCAAACAACTTCACTTCATTCTTGCCACATAATTTTAGTTGGAGGATTGATTTTTCTCCTAATTTATAACACATGGCAAACTACCTCAAGGGCATTAATTATTCTATATTATCTGACATTGGCAGTCTAATAATGAATTCAGGATTGTGGTTTTTATCTTAACTCAGATAAAATTCCTTTCTTTTACTACAAATAAACTACTGACATCCAATCTCAAACCATGTGTGCTTAAATAAGCATGGAGCCTTATAAATGCAATGCTTAACAAAGGATATTTTTTATTTGATAATGCTTACTTAAACAGGCATTTTTTTTTCTATGGTAGGCACAAAATAACCTTCTATCAGTTAGTTTAAACAATGTAATCAATGAATTTGATTAAATTCTCAAACTTTGGAAAATATCATTTAGAAATTTCAAAAGAAGAATCTAAATAAGCATCTCAGAAGAATTTTGATATTTTAAAAAAATAAAAATCATGCTCGCATATACTACATAGTAATTATTTTGTAAATTCAAAAGAACAACTTTGAAAATGTTTCTATGCCACCCAAGATTCCAGGATTTAAGTTCCTCAATTGTGTATAATGTCAAATCTTTTAAAACTTAAGAGAAACAGCATTAACCAAATTCATATTAGTCACTAGTATCATGTTTAATTGTTCAATTGTTTTCAGTTATATCCAGTTCTTCATGATCCCATTTGGTGTTTTCTCAGCAGAGATATTGGAATCATTTGCCATTTTCTTCTGCAGCACATTTTATAAACAAGAAAATTAAGGCAAACTGGGTTAAGCAACTTGCCCAGGGTCACACATAGCTAATAAAAGTCTAAGGCCATATTTGAACTAAGGAAGATGAATCTTCTTGACAGCAGAGCTGTGCTACCCAGCTGCCCTATTAGCATCATAGTTATGTGCTAAGTACTTCCCTAGGAATGACCTTGATATAAGTCAATTTTGAAAAATGAAAGTTTACTTTCATCTATAGAATGGAAAGTGGCCTAGATTGAAAGATTCAACTATATCCAATTCACCCTCAACAGTAAAGACAATGGGTCTTTAAGAGTAAAGCAGATACTCAGAAAGTTGCTTGTTAATATGATTTAAATCTTTGGCATGAATTATTGCCTTAGCAATGCATTCAGTGTTTTGTACATAATGATCACTTAAGAGGTTGTTGATGGAGATGAATAAATTGGGATGATTCATTTATAATCAATTAGTATACAACGTTTCCAAATTTTTTTCATTCTTTGTAAGAACTATAGTTCTGTAGATAAACCAATATGCTAACAAGAATTCTATCTCTTTCTTAAGGTTCAAAATTCAACCTTTAAATTCAAAAAGATATATAAAAGATTTTCTATTTATTATAAGAAACAAAATTTCTGGGGAAGTACAAAAACAAATAAAATGACTGAGACCAATGATGCTAAAATAATTGTCACTGTTGCAATTTTACATAAATTATATACAATAATTCCATTATTAAGGACTAATTATCTATCATCCAACTGCTCTAGCATCTTGCAGTCAAGGATAGTTAAGAAAAAGAATAAAAAATCCAGAATTCTACTGGTACTTTTCCAAGCATGTCTGACATCATCAACTCTTTCATTGAAAGATCACATTATCATATTAACAGTAAAGTTACTCACGTAGTTTCTTAATAACAGGAAGAAGTCCACCCCAAGTGTGCAAATACTCTGCCCTGAAGCCATCCAAGGAAAACAAAATGGTAGGTGGGATTTCAAACCTAGGTCATAAGAAAAAGCTGTTTTTAGGAAAGGGCATTTTGATGAACTTCATCCTTCCCTTTGATATTCTTCCATAATGAATTTTCCACTAAAATCAGAGTGAAAAAAGCCAGAAATAAATCCTATCCAAAAAAATATTTTAAGGGGTGGCTAGGTGGCACAGTGGATAGAGCACTGGCCCTGGAGTCAGGAGTACCTGAGCTCAAATCCGGCCTCAGACACTTTATAATTACCTAGCTGTGGGGCCCTGGGCAAGTCACTTAACCCCATCTGCCTTGCAAAAACAAACAAACAAAAAAATATTTTAATATGCACATGTATATAAGCATAATGCTTTTTGAGATAGCAAAAGGTAAAGAAGGTCTCCAAGATGTTAAGCTTCAGTTATGGAGGACTTAGGGGAAGATATAGAGAAGAATATTAGAGAATTAGAAATTCTTGATTTTATGTGTGTGTGTGTGTATGTGTATGTGTATACACATATACATATATATTGCCCTAAATATCTAATTTATATGTACTGTGTTGCATCAGAATATCTAAATAACTTGGTAAAGTGGACAGAAAACATACCTCTACCCCACCCCCACCCTGGTAATAAGATCTGAACTCAATTCCCACTTCTGACATATGCTTGTGCAACTTGGGGCAAGTCAATAAACTTCTCAGCTCTTCCAGACAATTCCCTAAGACTGCATGTTATAGGACAGTTACTCATCTGTTTTGGTGGAAGACATTTTCAGTTCAAAAGCAAAATTACATATATCTCTACATGGGGGGTTTATATATGCATGTTTTATATGTTTACATAGATGTTTATGATAGATGTTATATCTTTATTAAGTATTCATATATTATTCTATCAATCAATAAGTATTTATCAAATCTCCATTGTAAATTGAGGATACAAAAATGAAATAGTCCCTGACTTCAAGGAGCTTATATTCTATCAAAGTGAAAGTTAGGAAGGAAAGGGAAAAAGGGGAAAAGAAAACAAACTCTCAAGGGGATCAGGAAAGGCTTCATAAAAATGGAGCACATGAACAAAACTTTAAAAGAAACCAGAGACTCCTAGAGGAGGAAAAATAGTCATTTAGATGAAAACAAGATTATCAACATTATGAATCACATTTCAGAAAGGATCTCATTAATTTAACTATGAAATAATCACAAATCACTGTAACCTTCATAAAGTGTTTCCAAGAAGTGAAGAATAAGTGTATTCCAAGCATGGAGAAAGAGGGGAGGGTGAATCTGTGCAAAAGCACCAATAGGATATGAAGTCTCATCCATGAAATCACCAAGACCAGTTTAGCTTTACCAGAAAGTATGGAGGGTGGTGACAAACTATGAAGAACTTTTAATGTTAAAGAGTTAAATCTATGACCAGAGAGTTATGGGCCTATACTTAGTAGGGAAATGTCTTGATAAGAATTGTGCTTCAAGAAAATGATTCTGGCAATTATGAGCAGTATGTACTGGAGTAAGGAGAGACTTGAATTAATAACTAGGGCAACTGAGATGGTCACCCATTATCTTACCCTGTTGGACACTGAGGTTCATTAATGTTTTCACATTTTTCTTCTACCCAACTTTTCTCACCTAAAAAGGAGATTTTTAAAGACATAAATATTTATTTGGACAAATATAAGATTATAAAGAAATATGATGCTGGTACATCACCAAAAGGCAGATTGTTTTAAAACCTGCAAAACCCATAAAAATGTTCAGGCTAGCATGATGAAATATCAAAATATATAAGGAATGATTACAGCTCTGGTGTTTTTTAAATGGACATCAGGAAAATGAAAGAATGTTTAAGAGAATAGTCTAGCATAGAATTCCCTTATTTACTCATGACACGTGTTTCCTATATCTGCCTCAGGTCCGTCAACTACAAAATGGAAATAATAATAGCACCTACTTCCCAAGATTATTGTGGGGGTCAAATGAGATAATATTTGTAAAGTGCTTAGTTAGGGGTCAGGCACATAGTAAATACTTAATAAATATTTTCTGGTTTGGTTTATTTTCATTACATGTAACTATTGGATTTCCTCCACTTTCCAATTTTTGGATTTTCTAGCTAGGGTTTATTGAACATCAAAATCCCCAAGTCATCAGGAAAAAAACCTTTTTCAGTCTTAATCAGTTCACTCTCATACAATCAGACTCCATAGCATTTCAAGGACCTATATTCATTACATACAATTTTTACCTCCTTCTGCACTTACCATGGTTAGGATGTACTAGTCAAAACCAATTAATGTTGGCTTACCGCTTTATACTTTCCAACTCTCAGTTTCATTTGATTCTCATAACAACTCCATGTTGGATCAATCTTAGCAATCAATGGCAGATGAAGAATTCATTTTGAGTATGGAAAAACTAAACTTCTTTCACAGATGAGGAAACTGAGGTCTAGAAATTTACTTGACTTGCCTAAGGTTACTCAGAGAAAGGGACAGAGGTTGGAATGTATCTCAGTTCATCTACATTCAGATTGAGCAGTCTTTTTACCAGTCCATACTCTTTCACTTTAGCACTCTTTTACAAACTGAGCAATCAAGGCATAGAGAAGTTATACAACTTGCTCAAGATCACAGTCATAAGTAACAGACAACTAGAATCAAATCTTTTAAATATGATTCTAGGATACTTTCCTCTTTACCATCATCTATGTTTGTAATGTGGGTGCTATTCTCTCCTCCTCTCCCCCCGATCCCAAACATAATTGTTATAATAACTTTCTCCAACTTTCTCCTGCCTAAAAATAAGGAATGAGTCAAAGTCCAGGACATATATATATATGATATAACATAACATAACATATGTTATGCTATTATATATAATATATATTTATATATATGAAAATTTTAGTATATACATATATACTAGTATACTATATACTACATATAAGTATGTAGTATATGTATATAAAAAAATCAATTCAAAAACTCTTACCTTGGCAGACAGAATCATAGTTAATACAACAGTCACCCTTCTCTTTGCAGTCATCTGTACAGGAACAATGACTTTTTGGCAGTCTTTTCTCACCACACCTGAATTTGCTGCAAGTCCATATATGCTCTGAACCAAAAGAAAAAAAAAGTCACATGCTTTCCTATTTAGATCCAATGCTGTCACCAACATAAACATCTCTCTGGAAACCAAATGCTAATTTCTCATGTCTGATTTTGTTCAACTTTTTGCAGTTTAAGGTAAAGATTTAGTATAAATTCTGTTCTTACCTGTATACAACTACATAAAATTTTGAGGTTGGTTATCAAGGCAATGAGTATCAAGATAACAGACTTAAAATATGCAACTACATCTAGTTCAAAGCATCAGCTATCCAGTTTCACATTAAAAAACTAAGACATTTTCCCTTATTGTACTGAAAAAACATAGCACCAGTTTTCCTCTGCTTTCTGCCAAAAGATGTAGAAACTTTGACTCCTTTTTACAGTCCGAGAATGTCTGAATTTTTATCTGCACTTGTGAAATAATGTGCTCATAAAAGGTTACTTGAAGTTTTTTTAAAAGATTGCTTTATGAAATTTCATAGTTCATCTAAGCTACATTCTCCCAGGGAATGCTATCTACTTACAAATCAAGACACATAACAATCTCAGAAAAATCACAATTCTTAGTGACTCAGTTTTGAGTGGAGAGATGCTACATCCTCCTCCTCATCATCATAATCATTTATATAGTGTTTTGGGGTTTGCAAAGTCTTACATATATTATCTCATTTAAGACTCAAAACAGCCCGAAGAGGAGCTATGATTTTTCCCTATTTTATAGATAAGGAAACTGAGGAAAATTCAGGTTAAGTAGTTTGTACAAGATCACATAGTAAATATCCATGCTACATTTGAACTTGTCTTCCTGGCTTCAGATCCAGTGTTCTATCCACTGTACTACCTAGCTGCATTTTGGCTCTAAGCTAGTTTTAGCCCATTATTAATAGCATACATGTAATTATTGGCATAAAAGACATCAGCAAGAATATGTATGACTAGAAAAGGAGGTGAACTGCTCATACAATGTTAATGAGAACTGACAGAGAGACAATCTAACTGTTATACTGGTATACATAAAATATTAAAGGAAACAAGGTCTCCAGTATGTTTGCTGGCTCCTTATAGGAGATTTATGCAAAGATGTGGACAAAGACAATACACAGTGAAAATGTGCATAGCTTATGGTCTGCTCAGGTGGAAGGAACACGTCAATGTGATTATGGAGCCACTGAAAGAGTAAAGTTAAAAATCTGCCAAAAACTCTACTGTTCAATGACATTTTTAAAGATTAAGATTAGGTGAATGCCCAAGAATTCGTGTTTTATTAAGCTCTTTAATGACTAAAAAATATATAATTAAAGGATTAATTCATCAAACAACTCTTAAGACCCAAGCTCAAATATATTATCCAAAGGAAGAAATTTATTTGACATGCACTAAAAATACATACACTCATATTTCTCTCATGTCACTAATAAAAAATAGTATTGGAGCATTAAATGCTTTGAATATGAATTTTTTATATCTTAAATAAAGTGGAATTTAAAAACAAGATATACTTATAATGAAAAATTGATCTTAGAGTTATGTCTATACATGTTTCCTAGAGTTAAAAAAAATGTTACGCGTCTGTCTTGGTCATATACAGAACGTGACTGCACCTGCACCTTGGATTGCTTTATTTTTAATTTTATTTTTATTATAAACTTAAATCATCAAAAAATTGCAATATACAAAAAGAATAAAAAAGAATGAACTTTTGTTATGTAGTTTGTTTTTAAAGTATACTATATTATATACATGTAGATAAATATATTTTTAATTCTAGTAGAAAAGTTACTTTATTCATTTGTGTTTTCCATACTGGTCCATTCTCTGCATTTCTTAATTTTTATTTAAATATTATTTAATTAAATTTCTAGTGATTCTGGGGGGTTTTTTGCACATCTGTCTCTACCCACTAATCTATTACTTTCTATCAGTCCCTCCCCAAGCTGAAGACTTTCTTATAACAAATATAATTATATCTCAAATAGTTTGAATAATAAATCCTCCAAAGGGGTTATATATGTTTGAATTTTCATTACTCAAAAATTATAATTATATAAAATATAATAATTGGTCCTACAGTAGAGGAAATATGTAGTATGAATTCAAATACTGTGATCTAACTGCATATATGTTCCAGGAAAAAATAATCAACATATTGGCCTTGTCTGAAAAGCTCTATCTCATCCTGTATATCAAATCTATTGAGTCTCTATTAAGCTGTGGAAGGTATTTCAGGAACCAATTCTCTAATAAAGCTCTATGGTGATACATCTTTTATACTCAGTTGTTGTTATTCCCTCTTCTGGTTTCTACTCTCTTTCCATTTCCCCAAATATTTTATACCTGGTTCTAGACACGTTTCCTGGTAATCTAGACAGCAGTTTCCAAGTTCAACACAGGCAACATCACAGCGACAGTTCCCAAATGTCCTCTCGAAACAGCGACCTTTGCAACTTTTGACTGAAATATTAAACAAAGTTAACTATTACTAAGAAATATATAACATCAACTATTCATTCAAAATTATAAAGTCACTGAGAAAGAAATGTCTCAAATCTTAATTTAGATTATATCAGTCTTAGTAATCATGATATATTAATATTCTACATAAATATAATCATATTTGATGGTATAATGTAATCATCTTTACCTTATAACTTCTTGCTATCAAAAAAAGGAAAATTTTCAGCAACAAAGTCTTTATAAATGAGGCTTTTTAAGATTCAGTCTTATAAACTGAGGAAGAAAATAGAATAAGAATTCTAAACAAAACTTCAGCGAATGGTAGAACATATCTGTTAGTTGCATGGTCTGTCCTAGCTTGCACAAGATTGTGGAAACTGCAACATTTGGACAAGGACCAAAAAAAAAGGAAGAATTTGTCCTAGGGCCATTTCATAGATTTAAGTAGGTCTGACTAGGTAGAATTCAGGTCCCACCTCTTTAAAAAGGTTAACATAAAGCTAAAACAAAGTAAAGACAGAGAAGAGCTTTGAAAAAGTTTTAAAACAGTCAACCAGTATTTATTAAGTTCCTTTGATGTGCCAGGTACTTTGCTAAGGGTTATAATCTGAAGCACTAACACCAGTTCATCTGAAAGAGAAAAATATCAGCACCTCATTAGATGCATAATCAATTAGCTTGTGCTCACCATTCTCTCTTAAATTCCCCAATCATTGGCAAGGAAATTTTCACTCAAATAACTCTGGCATATATGACATTTTAGAGGAGGTAGATGGTGGAGTGCTAAGTACCAGGTCTGGAGTCTGGTCTGAAAACCAGAGAATCTGGTCTTAAATATTTATTAGTTGTGTAACCCTAAACAAATCACTTAACTTCAGTTGCTTCTGTTTCCTCATCTGTAAAATGAGCTGGAGAAGGAAATGACAAAACACTCCAGTATCTTTGCCCAAGATAACCTCAAATAGAGTCTTAGAGTCAGTTGCACAACTGAACAGGAACTACAATGAATGAAGCCATACACTCAAAACAAAGTACAGTGTGAGTGACTTTTACTTTCTAAAACCACAAACTTAACTGTGGTATATGTATGTCATGGAACACTATTGTTCTATTAGAAACCAGAAGGGATGGGAATTCAGGGAAGCCTGGAGGGATTTACATGAGCTGATGCTGAGTGAGATGAGCAGAACCAGAAAAACACTGTATACCCTAACAGCAACATGGAGGTGATGATCAACCTTGAAGGACTCACTCATTCCATCAATCAGTGCAACATTAGGGAACAATTTTGAGCTGTCTGCAAAGGAGAGTGTCATCTCTATCCAGATAAAGAGCCGTAAAGTTTGAACAAAGTTCAAGTTCTATTCCCTTTAATTTAGAAAAAACAGGCATCTTATTGTCTGATCTTGTTACCTCTTAGACTTCTTGTCTCTTCCTTAAGGATATGATTTCTCTCTCATCACACTCAATTTGGATTAAGGTAAAATATGGAAACAAAATAAAGACTGACAGATTGCTTTCCGTGGGGGGGGGGGAAGTAAGATTGGGGGGATTGTAAAACTCAAATAATATCATTAATAAAAATAAATTAAAAAAAAAAACCAAACTTTCTTGACCCAAGAATATATGATTATAAATGATAGTTTCTGAGAGTCCATCATTAATCCAGCATCTTCATGAGAGATTTGTATTGCTAAGCAATGTTCAGTCTTAGTTTTTTAATAACTGATACAGAAATCAATGCGAATTTTCCATTCAAAAACTTCATGCCTGTTCTTCACTTGCTAAAAATGAAATTGCAAATGCTAATGAAGTATCTAACCTGAAGAAATTCCTTAAAGGAACATGAAAAGAGATCCTACTTGAGAATAATAGTGTAATAGCATTTGGCAAGCATGACTTTAGAGTAAATAGTAATGCAATTATTGTGGTGGAACTGGAAGACTAGGACCCAAGCAACGAATCTGGGTTTTCAAAAAAAAAAAGGATAAAAAAAAATCAATCAGAAGTGTAACAATCTCATGAAAAAAATTATTGGTTAGGTGGAAGAGGGATATACACACATACACAACAAGCATACACAGGAGTATGACTGTACACAAAATGAATATAAATGATGGGGGGGTTTATTACTTTATCAGGATATGGTTATTTTAATCTCCTCTTTTAACCAAGAGGTGACTATTTTTCTTTTATAGAATTATAAATGTAACTCTTATTTTTATATCATAGATATTGACTTTTTATAGAAAGATTCTAAACTTGTTATTTATATGAATTTTTAAAATTTTTCAGAAGTAAAATCTTTGGGATCATTATAATAATATTAATTTTAAAACTATCTATACTGAGGAGATCCTTAAGAAAACTTGAAATGTGCTTTTATTTGAGATTAATAGACTCACAAAGAAAAACTAGACACTATTCTTAATCCTACAATCATGGAAAACTTTAGCAAGAGGGGAAAAAAAAAGTTGCCTAATCAATTGTCCCATTATCAAAACTTCTAAAGACTCTTAGGAAAATCATCTATGGTTCCTGATGAAAAAAATCTAAATTGTTTCTCTAAGCTGAAAAGTATACATGATAGTTTACTCAAATATTGGAATTCTATGTATAATAATTACTTTTGGAATTTTCCCAATGTGAATTTTGTCCTTCCTAACACTGAGGAAATATGAGATAAGGGATAGGAGCCCATTCTTCCCATCTTAACTAATGTAATCACAAAAAAAAATCCAGAATATATTTAAATATTGAAAAATAAATGTGAATGAGTATTCCAACAACCTTACAGCAATGTATGAAAAAGTCCTTAATCAACATGAAAGGATTATAGGGCTTTAGTTCTGGATTTTTATCCATTACAGACAAAGGAAATATCTTGTGACCATTTCAGAGAATCAGTTCTTCCTCCTTAGACATAGCATAAAAATAGTAAGTCAGTTCAGGAGTTGGCCAGTCCAGTGGTGGAAAATTCCAGGCTTTGGATCTCTATGTGGAGACGGATCCTTGTACCTGTACCAGAGGGCAGCAGAGAGTGGGAGAGTGAATGCTGGAGAGAGGATGTTATTCTCTTCCCTACATCCCACTGCCATGTCACTGGAGAAACTAAATCAGTAAAAAATAATGCATTTAACCAGGAACAGAGGTGCACATAGAAGTTAGGTAGATAAGAAGAGATAGTCATCCAAAAGGTCATTTCAAAGAATGAAATCTTTCATGGTAGATAGAAGTGCTGGATATGAACTCAAGAAAGGAGAAGATTACTATTGAATATTAATAGCCTTATTACTATTGCATTTTGAAGCCTTTCTTCCCAAGGATACTACATATATTTGTGGGATATTACATCCCAGGCTTTTGAAGGGAAGCTGTTGTTCCAACTGTGCTTGCTAAGTCATTTGATTAAAGTCTTTGATGAGAGCTTATTGAGTTTGCTGCTAAATGTTCATGGGAAGCATTAATAGGGCAGCCTCACAGGATTATATCTAGAACCTGAGAGGTAATAATTACTCCTCAAAAATCCAACCTGACAATGTGAGTGGAAATTCCAGAGAGTAGCCTCAGAGAAGGATTTACAATATTAAAAAGCTTTAACAATAACAATAACAACAACCACAAAACCACTATATTTTAATATAACTATTTGTATTGCCAAAATACCAGAAATATCCAGAAATGATAGCTTGTATTTATATAACATTTCCTCTTTACATTGTGCTACACAAGTCACAATGCTATAAATATTGGTAATTGTAAATATTATTCCCATTTTATAGAAAAAGAAACTGAGACTCAGAGCAATTAAATGACCTATCCAGAGTCATATGGCTATCAGGTGGTAGATCCAGGAAAACAATCAAATCTTTCCATCTCAGGCCCATTGAACTTTTCAATATATTGTGCTGTTTGACAAAAGTTTTCAATACAGCAGAACTCATCAAACCCATCATTATGTCCATCCAGATGATACTAGCCATGATGACTCTCCTAGGAGAAATATGTTCTGAAATAGTAGTTCCAGGGGACCATTAGATTTAATGAAAGGCTAGGATCTCAATTAACACTCTTACTGGCATCTCTGTCAGTCAATTTTCATTTAAATAATTTCTCTGGCCCCCATTATAGGTTCTTTTTGTTTGTTTTTTTAAATAAATTCCCCCTTCCTCACTTACAAATGAAAGTTTTTAATTATTTATGTGGTTTCTGCAAAGCAATGAGGTTAAGTGACTTGCTGAAGGCCACACAGCTGGATAATTACAAAGTGTCTGAGGCCATATTAAACTCAAATCCTCCTGACTCCAGGACCAGTGCTCTATCCACTGCACTGCCTAGCTTCCCCTTTAGGTTCAAATGTTGGCAAAAAAAAAAGACTGATGCAACAAAATCATGAAAGTAAGTACATGGCTATTATCCTATGGTGAAGAAGGTATAAATAAGACAGGCTCCAATGATAAGAATAAATTGAATAAAAGCATTCTATAGATATTTGTATTGACATATATATCATTCAATATATATTCAATAATCAAAGATTATATGCTATTTTTATATACTATGATTACCTTCTCTGGAACAACTTGGTTTCAATCCAAATATACATCCAAGGATTGTTGTTAACATGCAGACAGAAAGTACCTGTTTAAAAAGAAAAATCCATTATATTTTCCCCCAAATAATATTTTTATTTATTTAAATTTTTTTCAACCAGTCCTGGTATTTTATTGAATGCATTCAGTGAGATTGGTTAGAAAATTTCCTCTATTAACTCCTATCAGTAGACATTCTGCAATATGCATTCTCAGAGAGTAGCCTGTGTGACTGAGAAATTAATGACCTTACCCAGAATTCTACAGTTAGTTATCTGTCAGAGATGAAACTTGATTCAGTTCTTCCTGTCACCAAAGGTGGCCCTATTACCGATAATGCCATGTTATCTTTTATATTATCTAAATATTATTTGCTACATCAGGTAGACAACACTAATAAACTTGTAAGTAATGAATAACAAAGCAAAATCAATTTATTATATTAAAGGGAAATTGGAGAGAGCCTGGCTAGCACCTGTAATTAAAATAAATAAAAATTAATGGACTGCAGAAAGGGACTATTTCTTTTATCTATCTTCAGCACCTGACACCATAGTAGTACCTTAATAAAATAAGTGTTGGCTGTTTTAGAATGTGAATATGACAAGTACTAATCTTCTATGATTCTATCCCCTCTTTTTAATGAACAAAGGAATTGCAATAATGATTACAGATAAATTCTGGGTTTTCAAAGTTGGTGTTAGAGAGTCTGTAAAAAGTCGTCACAGGGTGGTTAGGTGGAGCAGTGTACAGAGCACTGGCCCTGGAGTCAGGAGTACCTGAGTTCAAATTTGGCCTCAGTCACTTAATAATTACCTAGCTGTGTGACCTTTGGCAAGTCATTAACCCCATTGCCTTGCAAAAACAAAAAGAAAAGAAACAGAAGTCATTAACATACTATTGATGAATCTGTAAACCTTCTGTTTATGGTTCTGTAAATAGTTCAAACCATTCTTAAAACAATCTGGAATAATTTAAGAAAAGTTTTTCAACTATTCATATACTCTAATACAGTGTTCCTATGACCTTGGGAGATCAAAGAAAAATAGACTACTCCAAATACTCCAGTACTCCTAAGTGTACCAAAGAGTTCTTTAAGGCAGCAAAAACTGGAAAAAAAAGTGAGAACTCATCACTTGGATATAATGGAGTATTATTATATTGTAAAAATCAGGGAATGAGAAGAATTCAGAGAAAGAGGGAAGACTTTTATGAAATGTTTCAAAGCAATATAGAAGAAAAATAAACCCAATAGCTACAATAACATAAAGAGAAAGAACACTAAAAAGCAACATGAGATTCAGATTAATTACAATAACTAGTCTTAAAATTAAATATTAGGTTAAGAAGTATACTTTTTCTCCTTTAAATTGAGAGTGCAAAGCAAGAAATGATGGTGTAATGAAACATATACTGTCAGACATAATCATTTTGCTTGGTTTAAGAGGAAAGCACTGTGTTAGGAAACAAATGATTTCTGTTTGGAAAAACTAAATATAGCAAGAAAATTTTAAAAGATAATCCAAATAAAAAGAGTTCTATAAAATGGAGATAATAATAGGATCTGTCTCACAGATATAAATGAAATGATAGTATTTGTTTAGTGTTTGGGAAAATTTAAAATAACTACATACAAAATAGCTATTATTACTATAATTTATTTCATTTATTATCCCTTCAAAGAAATCAAAAAGATATGATAACTTATCTGGAGTCTTATACACCAAAACTTTATTCTGGGCGGCTAGGTAGCACAGTGGATAGAGCACCGGCCCTGGAGTCAGGAGTACCTGAGTTCAAATCTGGCCTCAGACACTTAATAATTACCTAGCTGTGTGGTCTTGGGCAAGCCACTTAACCCCATTGCCTTGCAAAAAAAAAAAAAGCAACAAAACTTAAAAAAACTATAAAAAACAAACTTAAAAAAAACCTTATCCCAATAAACCATATCAAAGCATGGAAAAATGTGGCAGAGTATCCTGAAAGCTATATCAATCAATCAATAAGAATTTATTGAGGATCTCTTAAATGTCAAGAAATGGGAATAAAGACCAAAGTGAAAACCCTGACCTCAAGTAGCAGATATTTTATGGGAGGAAGAATACTATAGTATAGTATTCAAAATCTATACTTATATAGATATACAATCGCTGCAACTTGAGGAGATCATGAAAGGCTTTGTATAAAGGCTTGAATTGAACTTTAAAGAAAAAAAAGAAATCTGACAATTCACCATTAAACAAGTAATTAAAATTAAGGTAACTGAAGCATGCTTAGTAAAGCATGATCAATTTGGTAAAGTATAAATTAGTATCTCAGCTTCCCCTTCAAAGCTCAGATCTCAAATTCATTTGAAGGGGCATTTTTATTTTATAGGTTTGGGAAGTACAGAAAATAGGAAGACTAGTATCATAAAAGGAAGAAAATATAATTGAATGGAAATTGGGAATGAGGACTAGCACCAACTTCTTCCTTCTCTCCAGTGATTTAGAAATGATTATTAGTCCAATTGTATCTGCAAGGGCAGAGAGCAAATCAGACTTCTTTGGATAACAAACCAGACATCCTTGAAAGATATTTTGGTAGCATCAGAATATTAGACCAGATTCCCTGATGTCCCCTACATCCTTCAAAGGTAACAGATTACCTTAATACAAGACTACAGTGATTAACAAAAGAAAGGGATTTCTAAACTTAACTTATTACAAGCTAGCTAACTTTCTGTATTGAGTTGAAAAAAAGAATGTTAACAAATTTAAATTAGGAAAAGTCTTTGCATCTACGTTGAATTTCCCCTCTTAAGATCCAAAAATATGAGAGATATATAAGGAACCCAATTTGATACATGAATAGCTAACTATCAGTAGATAGTTAACTATAATATATACTGATAGCTAACTATCAGTAGATATGACAAGCCTAAGAACTCATTAACCTAATTATATAAGGACATTGAGTTGACTACACATATAGAATAAAAACAGTAAGACCTTTCATAACTGCATCTCATAATTAACTCAAGAGTACTGGGATATTGCAGCAGCACAAGTCATGATATTTGAACATTACAGTTTGACCTGCCATGGTTTAGAGATTTGCAAGGAAAAGAAAGAAGCCAGGGCCATGCTTGTTAACAGCCTCAAAACTGGTCTTGAGTCTTAAGCCTAAGAGCACAGAATGATGTTCCACTTGATTTCAGATATTAGGACAGACAACAATCAGCTAAGTTCCACCTTATCCACAGGATATCATAGCCAACTCAGGATTAATCCAGTGGAAAACATTCCTGTTCAGAAAGGAAATCACACAATGGGAAAATCAAGTCAAGAGGATCCTACTTAGTTCATCCCCTCAACTTCCCCCAAACACAGACATTCAGGAGTAGTATTCTAAGCTAATGGCATTTTCCTTGAATTGCTAATTATTCAAAATGATCATTTAGACAGTTATCTGAATCAAAACTCAAAACAACATCAGAATAGATAGTAGTACAAGGTTTCATCTCAAATAGCAAAGTTTTACTAAGCATTCCTAAGGACTAGGGACGATTGTCACTCTCATGTTAGTAAGTTACATAACAATAAAAATGTTACCAAGTCTCCCCCCCCCAAAAAAATATCTCTTGATATTATGTTCTTCTTCCTTTTCCCACACAAGGAATTATTTCTCTTCACCCTTTAAAAGATATCCAAATAAATATTTGACAATAGACTCTAACAGCCTAATTAATAACTTCCCAGTATCTGGTAAAGTGGCATTCCAGGCCTGGAGACTTGAGTTCAAATTTGGCCTCAGACTAACTAGATATGTGACACTGGGCAAATCATTTCACTTTATTTCTCTCAGTTTCTTCAACTGTAAAATAAGTTGAAGAAGGAAATGGCAAACTATTCCAGCATCTTTGCCAAGAAAATTCCAAACGAAGTCACAAAAAGTTGGACACAACTGAAATGACTGAACAATAATCCAAAAGGAGTTAAATACTCTAATTAAATAATTTTATTATCCTCCTAATAGCATTTCTTATACAATAGTTTTTCAGAATGTAAAATACAAGAAAATTTAGGAACACAATAAAAATATTCACAATATCATGAATTTAAAACATGAAACTAAGCCTATTACTTATCAGAAGACATCAATTCAGTTGATTGCATTTCCAAGTTATCTTAAATAGAAAAATCATTCTTTTTTTAATCACCTTTGGTATTATACACTAATCATATATAAATTATACACTAATCATATATAAACTCTAATATAGAGTAATTCCAGAATGGAGAAAATATATTCAATTAGAGAAATAACAATAATTAACACATAAAGATAGTACTTATCAAATGACAAGTCATGTTTTAGACACTTAATAACCACATGATTCTCACATCAACCTGGGAAGCAGGTGATATTTTTATTTCTTTTACAGAGTACTGAGGTAAACAAAGATGAGTTTACTTGCCTCAAATCATACTACAATTAATTTACAGAGCATAGATTTCTATTCAATCTATGCTATTTCAGCATTTTGCCTTAATGCTAAACCACATTATAATTTAGCTTCAGGACAAATCTTTACTACATTAAATCTAGATTTACAATTACAAAATCAAAATCTCAAAATTTCTCAAGAACCATGTATTTTGAGGATTTCATATTATTATGCCCTCTACTTTTAGAGATTTTATTGCAAAGATTTAAAGTCGAAGTTTTGTATTCTCAACTCCCTTCTTAAGAATATATATTCTTATTCCTCACATAACAACTAAAAGAGTCTTCTAATGATCTTTCAAGGACAGAAATATTTCAGAAATATATTACCATAGTGTCCCTTGTGGTTTGCCCTTTGTTCTCAAAAAGGTTATGACGTTATATAAAATGAAAGAATTACATGACATTTCTCATGTATTGATTAAGTACTTTTTGGTGACATTTCTGATTTACACCAGCAAATTCTTTTAGGGGTCTAATTTTCTTCTTGACAAGTTGTTTAAAATTTACTCTAATATCTATACCTGACATGGAATTTTATAATTTATAGCAATACTTCTAATTGTAAAAATACAACAATTCAAAATTTTCTTTCTAAATTGATTTGAACTTAACTTGGGAGTTTTCAATTAGATATATCCTTATAATAAAGTTTATTTTTACTTTTTAGTTGTTCCCTAATTAACACAAGCTTGCTTAAGTATCACAGATACTCAAACTGCAAGCTACAACCTATTTTTCCCTTCACTTTGGAATTTCACTGATATGATTTATTTTTTTGCAAGGCAATGGGGTTAGGTAACTTGCCCAAGGTCACACAGCTAGGTACTTATTAAGTGTCTGAGACTAGATTTGAACTCAGGTCTTCCTGACTCCAGGGCAGATGCTCTAACCACTGCACTACCTAACTCCCCCCACATAGGTTTTTTCAAACTAGCTGCTGTTCCAACAGGTCATTAAAAACTCTATATAACATTCACATAATCTCTTAAAACAATTTCTAAGGAATGTTAACCCAAAATACACTAGAATATTTCAGCATTTATAAAAAATATTCAAACCAAAATTTGGAAATTTCACAATAGAGAGCTTAGAATTTAGTCGCAGTTTCTAGTTAGTTTACACTGTCATAATATTATGTAATATGAGGTAAAAAATTCCCTTTTCTTTTATCTATCTTTCTCTCTGTACTCCCAAAACTTGGCCAGGGTTTAGAAATATATAGACTTAGGGAACTCCACAGCAAAAAATTTAGAAGATGTGGATACAGAGAAGCATTCACAGGCAAGGTTTTTTCCTTAACTCCTTGTGCACAATTTTCTAAAACTAATCTCAGTGACAAGTAGGATTGTCCCCATAAGTCAGACACAGAGACAGTAAGCATCAGAGACAGAAATTATTTTTAAAAAAATTAGTGTGAAATAATTAGCAACTTTGCAGGATATAAAATAAAGTCTCATAAATCCACAACATAGCAAGATACAGCAGAAAGAGCTAGAAAGAGAAATCCCATTCAAAGTAAACTCAGACAATATAAAATACCTGGGAGTCTATCTGCCAAGGCAGACTCAAAAACTTTTTGAAAACAATTACAAAACACTTCTCACAAAAATAAAATCAGACTTAAATAACTGGGCAAACATCAACTGTTCATAGATAGGCTGAGCTAACATAATACAAATGACAATTCTACCAAAACTAAATTACCTGCTTAGTGCCCTACCAAGAAAAATTCCAAAAATTTACTTTAATGAGTTAGAAAAAAGTTGTAAGTAAATTCATATAGAGAAATAAAAAGTCAAGAATTTCCAGGGATTCAATGAAAAAAAGTGCAAAAGAAGGTGGCTTAGCCTTACCAGATCTAAAATTATATTATAAAGCATCAGTCATCAGTAGATCAGTGGAATAGATTGGGTACAATAGCAGGAAATGATTATAGTAATCTGTTGTTTAATAAACCCAGAGTCCAGCTATTGGCATAAAAGCTCTCTCTTTGATAAAAACTGTTGGGAAAATTGGAAGTTAGCATGGAAGAAACTTAGATTAGACCAATACCTCATACCCTATACCAAGATAAGATCAAAATGGATACAGGATTTAGATATATAAAAAAAATTATTATAAGCAAACTAGAAGATCAAGGAGTAGTTTACCTGTCAGCTCTATGGAAAGGGGAGCAGTTTATGACCAAGGAAGAGATGGAGAACATCACTAAAAACAAGCTAGATGATTTTGATTACATTAAATTAAAAAGCATTTGCACAGATAAAACCACTGTAACCAATATCAAAAGAAATGTAGCAAATTGGGAAACAATTTTTACAATTAGTTATTTCTGACAAAGGACTCATTTCTAAAATATACAGAGAACTGAGTCAAATTTTCAAAAAAAAAAACCATTCCCCAATTGACAAATGGTCAAAGGATATGCAAAGGCAATTTACAGATGAGGAAATCAAATCAATCCATAGTCATATGAAAAATTGCTCTAAATTACTACTTATTAGATAAATGCAAATTAAAGCATCTCTGGAATACCACCTCACACCTCTCAGATCGGCCAATACGACCAGAAAGGACAATGATCAATGTTGGAAGGGATGTAGGAAATCTGAGACACTAATACATTGTTGGTGGAGCTATGAACTCATCCAACTTTTCTTAAGAGTAATCTGGAATTATGCCCAAAGGGCAACAAAAATGTGCATATCCTTTGATGCAGCAATAATACCACTACTATGAAAAAAAGGGGGTTAAGACATCACGTGTACAAAAATGTTCATAGCAGCCCTGTTTGTGGTGGCAAAGAATTGGATTGTCCTTCAACTGGGGAATGGCTTAACAAACTGTAGTATATGTATGTCATGGAACACTATTGTTTTATTAGAAACCAGGAGGGATGGGAATTCAGGGAAGCCTGGAGGGATTTGCATGAACTGATGCTGAGTGAGATGAGCAGAACCAGAAAAACACTGTACACGCTAACAGCAACATGGGGGTGATGATCAACCGTAATGGACTTGCTCATTCCTTCAGTGCAACAACGAGGGACAATTTTGGTATATCTGCAATGGAGAATACCATCTGTATCCAGAGAAAGAATTAAGGAATTTGTACAAAGACCAAAAACTATTACCTTCAATTTAGGGGAAAAAAAACCCATTATCTTATTATGTAACTTTGCGATCTCTTATACTTTATTTTCCTTCCTTAAGGATATTATTTCTTTCTCATAACATTCAACTGAGATCAATGTATACCATGGAAACAATGTAAAGACTAACAGAATGCCTTCTGTGGGGGAGAGAAGCAAGAATGAGGGAAAAAACTTGTAACTCAAAATTAATAAAATCTCTCTAAAGAAAAAAAAATTAGTATGTGGGGACACAGCTAGGTGGCACAACTAGAAAAACTGCCCTGGAGTCAGGACCTGAGTTCAAATTCAGCCTCAAATACTTAATACTTACTTTGGCTGTGTGACCTTGGGCAAGTCAATTAACCCCATTTGCAAAAACCAAAAAAAATTACTATGCATAAGAAAAAGAACCTTTTCAGGCCAAATATGTTGACCTTAGAGATAGATACTGGTATATCTTAAACTAATTTGCATAAGGGTGTTCCTGGGTGATGACTAGGGAAAATTCCCTTATCATTCAACTTTATACTTTTGAGCTCTATTTTTAATTACTCTTTTTGGTTTGGAAGAATCTATCAGTTTATCAATCATTCACCAAAATGTTATTTTTGACTGCCCATTCTTCCCTGGTCAGTATTAGTTATTTGTGACATAGTTCTTCTCTAACTCCTTTTGAATTGGAAGTCACTCTTCCAATTTTCCAATTATAATGAGAGGCTCAGAACTTAATCTTTCTCTTCTGCCAATGGCAATAAATGACCTGGGACTTATTTTAGGACTTCCCTAAACATCTGACACTGATGCAAGTCTTTTGATCATTCCTCAGCTTGAGCTGGGAATTTTCCTTTAAGAAAAGAAAAGGGACTTGTACCTTAAGAGAATTTTCTGTTAGATAGCAACAAGAGAGGAATGTCTCTTAGGTGCTCTCTCATAAAACTCATATAAGGACTCTAACCAAATTTTCTAGAGACAGAACCCACAAAGGGACCCAGTGAGGCAGTTCTCCTACTCAAGGTAACCTGCAAAAGAGCAGAAAGGCTCTGCTCCCCGGGGTCGGAGGGGAAGCCCGCCAGAGGGGTGGCTGCCAGAGAGAGAAAGAACTTCAGCCTCCTGGAGGCAGCCCCAGGGCGCTGGGAGCCATGGCTTACAGCAGTGGGGGAGTTTCCTGAGCTATGCCCCAGGGAGCACAGGCACAAATTGGGGGAACAGCAGGGGACCTCTGCCAGAGCAAGCACATGAAGCCCAGCCCTCAGGGCACAGAGAGAGCAGCTTGGCCAGTGCAGCCCAGATCCAGGAACCAGAAGCAGGGGAGCATAAACAGGAGCCCCCAGGGCATGAGCCCATTGAACCTAGGGAGGGGAGTGAAAAGAGACTGCCCAGCTCTGCCCCAGGAACAGGACTCTGGGGCTCTGAACACATTCAGATCCTGATCTCAGTCTAGGGCCCCCCCACCTCAGCCCCGTGGCAATGGGGGGGGGGGGGCACATATGGTCATTCACAGACCAGGAGGGAGGACAGAGCCTCACACACTGAGACCCTTGTAGGAGTGTCCCAAAAGCTCAGGAAGCACTCCAAAACCAGGCTCAGGCTGGGAAAATGAGCAAGCAGAGAAACAAGAGGAACACCATTGAGAAATATTCTGCATATGAACCCAAGAAGGATCAAAATACTCAGTCTGAAGATGAGGAAACACAAGCTCCTGCATCTAAAGACTTTGGAAACAGAAACTGGGCTCAGGCTATGACAGAGCTCAAAAAAGACTTTGAAAATCAAATGAGGGAGTTAGAAGAAAAACTGGGAAAAGAAATGAGAGAGATGCAGGAAAAACATGAAAATGAAGTCAGCAGCCTAGTCAAGGAAATCCAAAAAAATGCTGAAGAAAATAGCATGCTAAAAACCAGCTTAGATCAAATGGATAAAACAGTCCAAAAAGTTATTGAGGAGAAGAATAGTTTAAAAAGAAAAATTGGCCAGATGGAAAAAGAGATAAGAAAACTCTCTGAGGAGAACAAATCCTTCAGGAAGGAGATTGATGAATTTACAAGAAACCAGGACTCAATACTTCAAAACCAAAACAATGAAAAATTAGAAGAAAATGTAAAGCATCTCATTGAAAAAACAACTGATATGGAAAACAGACTTAGGAAAGATAATTTAAAAATTATTGGAATACCTGAAAGTCATGATCAGGAAAAGAGCCTTGACATCATTTTCAAAGAATTACTACAGGAATATTGCCCTGATATTCTAGAAGCAGAGGGCAAAATAGAAATGGAGAGAATCCAACCATCCCCCCAAGAAAGAGATCCCAAAAAACCAACTCCTAGGAATACTATAGCCAAGTTCCAGAACTCCCAAGTCAAAGAGAAAATATTACAAGCAGCCAGAAGGACACCGTTCAAATATCGTGGAGCTGCAGTCAGGATCACACAGGACTTAGCAGCAACTACATTGGAAGCTCGTAGGGCTTGGAATATAATATACTGGAAGGCAAAAGAGCTTAGAATGCAGCCAAGAATCAACTACCCAGCAAAACTGAATGTCCTCTTCCAGGGAAAAAGATGGACTTTCAATGAACCAGGGTAATTTCAAATGTTCCTGTTGGAATGGCCAGAGCTGAACAGAAGGTTTGATCTTCAGATACAGGACTCAGGTGAAGCATGGAGATTGGAGGAGAGGGGGGAAATATGAGGGACTTAATGAGGATGAACTGCATGTATTCCTGCATAGAAAAATGACACTGATAATACTCATATGAACCTTCTCAGTTAATAAAGCAGGTAGAGGGAGCTTTTATAGTTGAAACACAGTAGAAAGCTGAATTTGAAGATAAAATATGGTGTAAACATGGAGTAAAGAGAAAAAAGGGAAATGTAATGGGAGAAAGAAAAAGGAGAGGGTGAGTAGGCCAAGATATTTCATATAATAAGATTTTTCTTTATTACAATGAGCTATGGCAATGATATGGAAGGGGGGGAGGCAAGGGGAAATGAGGGAATCTTCACTCATCAGAGGTGGCTAGGAGAGGAAACAGCATATATACTCAATGGGGTATAGACATCTGGAGTAAGAAGGAAGGGGGGGAACAGGGGAAAGGGGGGGTGATATGAGTGATGGAGGAGAGGATGGACCATGGGGGGAGAGTGGTCAGATGTAAAAAAGAAAATATATAACACATTTTCTTTTTTACTTCTCACAGGCAGTTTATAGGACAAAGTCAATTAACTACAAATAGGACCAATTAAAAAAGATACAGAATTAATCTGATAATATCAATATAAAAATGACAAGGGAATATATTTCAAGCATAGGAAACACAGTGTAAAGACACAGATATAGGAGATAGAATTTCATTTATGAGAAGCAGAAAGTAAATGATTTGACTGAATCACTGTGCAAATGAAGTGGCATGCTGTATGACAAGACTGGAAATGTAGGGCTCAGGTTGTAAAGGGTTTTAAATAGAGGCAGTGAGATGGTGCAATAAAGTGTTGGACATGGAAATGGGAAGATTTTTAAAGTGGGAATAATAATAACCCCTATCTCCTATGATTGAGGATAAAATGAGATATTTGTAAAAAGTGATCTCTAAACCTTAAAGTTCTATATGAACTTTAGTTGTTACTATTAATACCATTACTACTACAACTACCAATACCATTATTACTACTACTATCACCACTATCACCACCACTACTACTACATTTGTTACTGGAGAAGAAAATGGCAAACCAGTTCAGTATCTTTGCTAAGCAAACACCAAATAGAATTATGGAGAATCAGATATAGCCGGAACAACTGAATAACAACAAAACATTTGTTCTGGAGGCATTATGGAATTAAAACTTTGGGGAGCATTGTCTGCCAAGATGTAAAGTCTTTGAGAAGAGGTCAAACAATTTATTATTTATTTCATCCTGGAAGAATTTAGTTCAGTATTGGTGACCTCAAATCCCTCTACACCCACCCTACCCCCCTCCCAAAAATCAAAAACTATTGGTCACATGTTCACAAATTAAGGAATTGAAAACTCTCTCCAGATTTCAAACTGGGTTTTGAATTGTTTTAGTTGACAATCTAAGTCTAACAATTTTCACAAGACTGTGAATTGGATTCTGTTTTGGTTTCCTTACTGAAAAGTCTGCTCAGCAAATGCAAAGACTCAACTATCTTAAAAAGATAAAACTAAGTGGCACAGTGGATAGAGCACTGGTCTTGGAGTGAGGAGGACTTGAGTTCAAATCCAGCCTCAGACACTTAATAATTGCCTAGCTGTGTGACCTTGAGCAAGTCACTTATCCTCCATTGACTTAAATAAAAAATAAAGATAAAATAAATCTCATTGGTAATGTGTAATATGACATATAATATGAAATTTTAATTGAAATTATCTAATGAGAATAATATTTTTAGAATTTATCAAACAAATGATATCATTAAAAGCAACATTATTATAATTTTTTTCTCTAATTTGATAAACTTTTATTAATCATTACTATAAAACAGGCACTATGCAAAGCACAAAGAAAAATTTTCTTTGGCATTTCTTGTCTATGTATCTAAAAGATCTTCTAAGTGAATTAATAGAACAAAATTAGAAAGGTAGAAATATTTATCTACAATTGCTCTGTAGAAAATTTAAAATTTCTGGTCCACAAAATACCATGATACTAAATCAAGTAAAACTTACCTCATCACTTATTGCTTTTTGAAGGTGCTAAAATAGGCTTGCAAACTGTGAAAGTTACATACTTCTAAGTTTGGCATTTTAAACCTTTTATATTCTAGTCAGAATGAAACTTTCCAGTTTTAATCTTTTCAGTTTCAGTAAATATATCTATCCTGAGCTTCACAAACAGAAAGCAACTAGCTATTTCCCAAATATGCAACATTGTCCCTTTGCACATACTTTTGCTTCAGTCTAGAATACTCTCCTGCCTTATAAGTAACTATTATTAAAGATCTGGATCAAATTCTTCCTCCTTCTTGAAGTCTTTCCTGAATTTTTGTACTCTCCCCAATCAGAAGTAATTTCTCTTTCTTCTAAATGCCCATAGGATTGTTCAAACATGTACATGTGAGTGTTTGTTTGTATATGTGTACACCTCAGACAGGATATGAATCCAGATCCCCATTGTACTGTGTTTTTTCCTATGCATATCTGAGTAGAGAGGATGAATCAGATGAGTATATTTTTGCCCATTATAATTTATGAATTGCCTATTATGTGCCATATATTATGCTAGATTCTGGGGGGAAAATATATGATATATATTTTAGACATATAGAAAGTACAGGATATATTTTAAACATATAGAAAACAGATGAGAAATGATTTTAGAGATGAAGGTACTATTATAGGGAGATCAGGAAAATTTTTGTTTAGAAAATGATGCTGAAGCTGAAATTTGAAGAAACTTTGGGATTCTAAGAGAGAAAGGTCAGGGAAAAGTTAACCTCAGTTCAACTGTCATTATAGTTGGTGTGATAAAAATTACTACTATTTATAACCTGAGAAATCAGATTTCATTCATGATATTATAACTTCTAGCATCTACAAACAACTTAAGCAAATATGCTGTTGACATTAGTACCGAGGTCCTGTGCCAAAGAACAGGAGTCAGAAAGAGGTTGTGGAAAGAGGTGAGATTTAAACAAAATTAGCCTACCACTGAACCTGTATAAATTCCCATGCTGTGTATCACTTGATCTCTTTTCCTAAAGAGCTCATGAATCCATTAAAATAGAGACAATCATACTTATCCTTCTATACACAATAGTCTTTTTGCCTCAGAAGTAAGCCTGGAATATAGAAAGTTAGATCAGTGGCATGAAAGGATAGATGATGTGTCCTGCAATCTGGAAAGATTTCAAGTATAAGCCCAGGGAGGAATAGTATCTGCTTTCCAATAATTAGCTATACAAAACTCATCAGTGTGAACACAGCATGATCAATATTTCTTCACCAGCACCTCTAAAAGACGATTTCCCAAGTTACAGAAGGGGTTGAAACGAGCATTAGTGGAACAAGTATTCACACTAACAAAACTATAAACATTTATAGTATTAAAGTATAAACAAGCATCATAAAGATTGGATGCACATCAGTGCAACAATCAGGGACAATGTTAGGTACCTGCAATGGAGAATTCCATCTGTATCCAAAGAAAGAATTGTAGAGTTTAAACAAAGACCAAAGACTATTACCTTTATTTTTTAAAAAAAGGTATCATATTATGTAATTTTACTATCTCTTCTATTTTATTTTTTCCTTAAGGAAATGATTTCTCTCTCAACATGTTCGATTTTGATCAATGTATAGCATGGAAACAATGGAAAGACTATCAGACTGCCTTCTGTGGGAGGTGGGGGGGAGGGAAGCGAGATTGGGGGGAAATTGTAAAAATTTAAAAAACAATAAAAGATTTGATGCAATGAATTTGTAGAAAAAGTAAATTACTGTTGAAGAATTTGCAACCATTACAAAGGACAAAGTTGAACACTAAGTGGGGCTATCTATAAAAAACATGCCATATATATTAAAACTAAATGATAATAGTCTAATATTTTATTAATATTTTTCCAATTGCATATAAAACAAATCTTAACATTCTTTTTAATTTTGAATTACAAATTTTCTCTTTTCTCTCCTTCCTTGCTCAAGAAGGCAACCAATTTTATATAGGTGATATATGTGCAGTCATGAAAAACATTTCCATAAGTCATGTCTTAAGAACATAAGCCATGTTCTGATGCTAAGTCACAGTTGATCATCATATATAATATTATTGTTACTGTGCACTTTAATTCATGTATAATATTTTCTCTTTCATTTCTAGTATTTCATCTACTTTAAAGTAAAAGCACCCATACAAAAACTAACATTGAAAGGAACATTTAAATTTGATTAAATTAACATTTAACATTAAATTACATTAAATTAACATTTAATATTAATGTTAAACCTAATATAATGTTACAAATTCCATGAAATAAGGGACAAAAAATAGTTAACATTTATAAAACACTTTTAAGTTTGCAAAGTCCTTTACATATATTATCTCATTTGATTCTCACAACACCTCTATGAGGTTGGGTCTATTATTATCCAAGTTTCATAGGGAAAGAATTTGAGGCTAAGAGAAGTTAAAAGACCTACCCAGGGTCACACATCTAGCTAAGAATCTGTGGCAGTATTTGACCTCAAGTATTCTTACTCCAAATACAATTGCCCATTTTACCACCTGCTGCAGCTTTTGGTAAAGGAAAGAGAAGAATGGGGAGAAATCAAGTAGTCAGTTGATCACTTTGGTTAACTCTTGAAATGAGTCCCTACTGTGGTCATCTATATCAATCAATAATTATCTACTATGTGTCACTGTGCTAAGCATCACAACTCTCTGAACTATTGAAATTCCTTAATGTCTTCCTACCTTCATTCTCTCCTCTTCAAATAAGCCTTCACATTGCTTATCACAGACCCTATCATCACAAATCTACAATGACTCCCAGTTGTCAAAGAACCAAAATTCAAACTCTTTCTTCATGCATTCAGGACTCTACACAAGAAAGTATAATCCTATTGAGAAATATTTGTTCACCACACCTTCCTGATTCTCCATGTACTCCTGATAATTCCAGATTTTTAAATTGTGTAATGGGGGTTTGCAAAAAAAAAAAAAATTGTTAGTTACACAAATGTTGACTTAGTTAAAAATTTTCAAATACTATTCCTGACTTTAGACTCCATCCTATTATGATTTAAAAACTATATCCTAGGGGGGAAATAAGCTGGAGGAAGACCCCAGATGATGCAATAAATTCCATTTATTTCTTGCTCAAGAGTTTTATTTATATTTGGATCATATATAGATCATATATCAAAGTACAATATCATCACTTTGAGATATTTTGTTTAGTGGCAAAGAAATTATTTCTGTGTATACTGAGAGGGCCAAAATTCTAAAACATGCAAGCAAATACTAAGGAAAGGTCTAGAGATTTTGCTCCTGTTCTTGGTGGTCAGATATCATTTATTGCCAAACAACTACAATGGGAAAAAATAAGAAACAGCAACCAGTTAGTTGAAATTCTATTTCTATTTTCTTATGACTTCTAACACCCAAATGTGAAGATGTTAGTAAGGGAGAGTTAGGGACTAGACCTGGGATTTTTGGGTAGAAGTATTTCCCAGATAAGTAAACTCTCTCCACAATGCAAGTCAGCATTTTCCTTGAAACATACATTTAAAGAACCCTGAAGGGGTTAAGTAACTTGTCCAGGATCACATAGCCAGGATATGTCAGAGGAGGGACTAGAACTTAAGTCTTGGTGGCTCCTTTGAATATTATCCTCTCTATTCTACCCTTAATATCCATATGGCAGTTCAATAAAGAGAATTTGGTATTGGGTGTACAAATATGCTATAATTGGAAAACATTAAAATGAAAGTGATGATTTTAAGAAAAATATAATCAAAAATAAACTTCAAAAAAAAGATTGAATTTATGCTTAACTTTGCAAAAATCTCAAGTCACATGTTTGCAAGGATGAGAAAATATATTTGCCTTAGCAATACATCACTTCAGAGAATGTATTTCCTCTAAATGACCATAGGGATTTTATCAGGAATGCTGTGCTTAAATAACTGGCAAATAGTTTCCATATTTTGTAAGTGAGAGGTGAAAAAGGCATAGAAAGATTAAGTGATTTTCCAAAAAACATATTTGCATTATTAGAATTTGAAGTCTGGGGAGCAGACTGAGAAGAATTTAAATCTATAATCTAGCTATCTTCCTTCCATGGAATCACTTTCCTTATTAAAAAAAAAAGTAGAGGAAAGTAAACTAATTCTGTGACTAGAATATAGAATGAAAATTCTGACATTCTATGTTCAAATACAACTATAATGTATGGAATTCTAGACTTAAATCTAGGAAGAACTTAGTTCAATTTGCTTCTTTTGTTATAAGATCTTAGGTACATCACAATTTTTCTAAGCCTTGACTATTTGATGTTTAAAATTGGCATAATGTTACCTATAATAGCTACTCCCACAGCATTGTCATAAGCCTAAAATATAAAGTGTTTAAAGTGGTTAAAGACTTTATAAAGGTCAGATACTGTTTTGTTTACTGGCTTGTTTGATTATGTCAACAAGGACACTTCATGTTGTCATCTCTCATATAAAATCAATAGGAGTAGTAGGGTTGCATAGTGGATGGACAGCTGGCCTCTCAGTCAACAAAGCCTAGATTCCAGTTCCAACACTGGCTGCATGATCCTGGGCAAGTGAATTAAACTCTCTGTGCCTCACGCAACTCTCTAATGGTATATGTTACAGAGAAGGTACTGATTTGATTTGGAAGAGGAAGTTTCTCATTGACTGCTTTCTTTATGCCATAGAAAGCACAGGTTCAATTCAAAAATATTAATTTTTTAAGTATAAGGATGGAGATCCATTGAATGGATCAATCCCACTCTCACTTAAAATTACATTTTCAGGAAAGAATACCTCATTTGAGTTAAATTATAAATTAGATATGATGAGGCTTAGACATCACTATTATCAAACAATCAAATGCATAATAGAAACCATGAGAGGGGGTTTCTCACAGAATGGTATTATGCTACGAAGGAAATACTTTGGGATTGTTTTGTATAATATATCAGACCAGCTCAAAATCCTGGATCAATTCCAGGGATTCATTCCAAGAGAAGTATTTCAGTCAAGCTCTTGAGAAGAATCTCTTTGGAGAATGGGGAGGAAAGAAAGGGAGAAGTGGAGCTTTGGTCTCTTCTCCCAAGTCCTTGCCTAGAAAAGGACCCTGTAAATTTTAGAGGGCTAAAGATTTGAACTTTTTCCATCAACATCTTAGGAATGACCCTAGTATAGCAGTGAGTGGTGACATTGGGAACCAAAATCAAACCAGACACAGTGGAAAGTGTGAACTTCAAGACTCTATAAGAGCCCATGCAAAAACTCTACCATGCCTAAAGGGAACTTCATGAACACCCACAAGAAGGTGAGTAAAGGACTTTGAGCAACTACAAGTTGCAACTAGCCACTTGCTACTTGCCACCCACTTTCGCCTGAACTCTATATGCCCTTGAGATAGCATGCATATCACAGACTTTGGAGGAAGGAGTTCTTACCATATACTACCTTATTAATACCTCTACCTAAAAGTCAATAAAATATAGCTTACTAATTAATATAAACTCATAATCCTGGAGTATGCCTGGTAGAGACTCATGCACCATTGTAAAAGGAAACCACACCACCTTTGGATTCAATTTTTCAATTTAATTCAATAAACATATGAATGCCTTTGTGTGCCAACAACTATACTAAACTCTGGGAATACAAAATATATAGGATAAATAGGAAATGAAAGGAGTCAGAATTAAAAAGGGCTGAAAAAGCTTCCTATAGGAGGTGAGAGTTTAATGGAATTGAAAGAAATCAGAGGGATAGTCATTGGAATGGAGGAGGAAGAGAATTTCCAGCTAGAACTGCAAGAAAGCCAACTAGAAAGTGAGCTAGAAAGAGTTCCAGGAGCCAAGAAATGAAGTATCTTATTCCTGAAATAGCCAGGAGGCCATTGTCACTAGATGGAAGAATACATGATGAGAAGTAAGGTTTTGTAAGAAGACTAGAAAGATAGCTTGATGGCCAGTAAATGAAGGACTTTGAAATTCAAACAGATTATTTTGTATTTGCTTCTAAAGACAAGAGGAAGTCACTAGAATTTATTATATAGAGGAGGGTTGACAGGATCATACTTACTGTTTTAAGAAAACCATTTTAGTTGCTGAATGGAGAATGGACTGGAGTCCAGAGAGACTTGGGACAGACAATCCACCAAAAGGCAATTGTTACAGTACTCAAAGCTTAGCCCTAGAATTTGGGTGGGTGGGACTAGTAAAGGCTTTCTGGGGACTTGACCTGCCAGCCAGAGAGTGAGAATTCAGAATTTAGTCCAGAGCATGAGTTTCAAAAGATAAAAATAACAGAAAGACCAAATTTTCAAAAATGCTCTAATAATATAGTAAACTACATTTGCTATATAGCAGACCAAAATGCCATTAACATTACTGTTTGCTTTGAATACTGGAAAGAAGGAACACAATGCCCTTGGATGAGGATGAATTGTGGTAATAATGACTGGGTGATTGAAATTGCAGTTGTGAAAAACTTTGAATAAAGCACTTTGTAGTTTTAGTTGGAGAAGTCTGTTGTACAAATGATGCTATCAGATTCTTTTCCAAACCTCAGTTATTAAGTTAGAGAAGATTTCCCAACATATTTGACATCCAACTGACTGGTAATATCATGGCTTCTCTGCTTTCCAATGAATGTTCCAGATATGCTAACCATCTAAGGAACTAGCTTGGAAAAAACTCCAATTTGTTGTTTGTTTTTCCCTCCCAGGTGATCTGTCAGTGGGAATTAAGAAAGAACTTAAGAAAAAAACATTAAAGTCAAGCATAAAATTAAAGGGATAGCTTAAGAAAACTTGAAATGAAATGCAGTTTTTAATTAAAACAATTTGTTAGAATATAATTCTGTTTAATCTTTTAATATGATGTCTTAGAGAGTTGATGAATTTTGCAAACAGATGAAAATGTGGTCAAAGAAGCCAAGTCTTTGCTCAAGGCCACAGAGCCAGGAAAAACCAGGTCTCCTGATTCCCAGTATTATGCTCTTTCTAAATTTTTTTAGTCCAAAAAAAACCAGGAACAATTTAATTGTGATCTTTATTCACAAAGGAATTATTCTTCTCCAGCTTTAGCCTAGGACTAATTAGATAAAGCCTACATATCCCATTATTCTCAATCCACCTCTCCTTTCTGGCTATCTATTGCCTCCAAGACCTAACCAATCCCCAAATCAAATGCACATAGTCATTACAAATAAAAGGAAATAAATGAAACTGGTAGTATTTAGCATATCTGATGAATATGTTTATGAGATCTAGAGCCTCACATTTCACTAGGTCACAAGGGAAAAATTTAGTAAAGTGGATAGTTGCTTGGATCACAATGGTCAGCTAGTCAAACTCACACTTAAATTATGACATATCTGACAATCCCCTGAATCTCCAGTATTTGATGTTTTTCCTGGGTTCCCAAGGGACATTAAGGGAAAGGATTTCTCTAGGGAATTAGACAGACCCAGCAGTTTATCCTCAAACTTATGTTGATGTGTCATCTACTATTAAGCAATCTAACAGGAAATATTGTTCATAACTTCGAAATTCTGCCAAACTGAGCAAGTCACTTCAAGTCAACTGGTTATCTCTAATCATGTCAATGGTCATCCTTTGCAAATGATTTTTTCTTTATAATCAAAAACTAGAGAACAAAGGAATGATTTTAATAGTAATTTAATTTTCCAAGATGCTTTCCTACAAACTGCAAAGATTCTCTTAACCTTAAATAGGGATGAACATAATCAAATACCTAAAAGTTTGGGCAAATCAGGTTCTTACGAGGTCACCAAGAAAGGGTTTATTTAACTCTACGAGAATTATAGCCATAACCTAGAATTAAATTATTTTCTTACATATAAAGAAGCTTCTTAACTTCAAAGGCTATTTCATTTTTGTCCTTCTAATTCTAGCACAGAGTAGGCATTCAATAAAATAAAATAAATCAAGTCTATTAGTATCTTTACTAAAAGTGTTCAAATGAAAAATGAGTCTCAAATTAGTAGCAAATTCCTTTGTTCTCATTATGTCTTCAATCATCCTTTGTTGCTATTAGAATCATATTAAAAGTTTAACAATGATATATTTATTCTTTTACATTTAAATTTCCCCATTTGATGTGCTAAAAGTTTATAAATCAAAGGATTAAATTAAAGAAAAGTCATAATTTTAAGGTCACTTTCCATATTATTTGAAGTATAATCATAGTGTTTTTTGAGTGGTAAAGCCTTTAGATTTTCCAAATAAGGAAACATGCAGAGATTTTTCAGTAATTTTTCCAAAGTTACAAGGGTAGTAACAGAAAGGACTTGAACAAAGGGATTCTGACTTCAAAGCCAAGGCTCTTTCCACTGTACTGTTGCCCTTCCTGATCTATTAGTCCCTCTCTCAAAATTCTCAAATTCAGATTTACATACAGTTAAATTATTGTCATATTTTGGATAGATTTCATGTAATGTGATTCTACTAATGCTCAATTCTTAAAGAACTAATCACATTTTGGGGTCAAATGACACATCTGATCACTAGTGTTAAGGTAATTGTTGGGGCAACTAGGTGGCGAAGTAGATAGAGCACTGGCCCTGGAGTGAGGAGGACCTAAGTTCAAATTTGACCTCAGACACTTAATAATTGCCTAGATATGTGTCCTTAGGCAAGTCACTCAACCCCATACTTAAAAGTCTATTTTACTTAGTACTAAGGTAATTGTTTAAGCAATATTTAAAAACCTATTTAGACCTACAAGAGAGGAGAGAGAAGAGGAAAAAGTAGTATATTTCTTCCACCTCAGGGCTGCCCATCCCCATTCCACTCTCAGAAGAAGGAGGGAAAGCAGAGACCGGATTAAAAAGAATTATAGGTTTCCAAAAGTTTGCTCCTACATGGTTGTTCTTGTCTCAACAATTGCCTCATTTTTATTTAAAAGAAAAATTCCTTATCCTGTCCAACTCTAAATAAATCAAAGCAGAAAGCAAAAGGTGGAAAGAACATTGTGTTCAGTCAATTTAGCTGATTGATTCCAACTTGCTTTTTTCTAAATTCACCTTTTAAAACACAGCCAGTATGCCACCTTGAATTTAATCAAGAAGTATGCTCTGAATAAAAAGCCAATAAAAACACAACTGAAAGAAGTCTTTATGCAACAAGTGATGGGGCATGGGTAGGGCTTAAATGGAAAGGTATTCATAAATACAATTTTCTACCTCTAGTCAGGGACCAAAGGAAATTCATTTTACAGCTGTAGTCATGTACATAAGTGTAGACAGGAGTTTCTTAATGAAATACAAAATATGCAGACATATTTGATTGACTATGTATAGTCCTAAATCCATTTGCTTAAATCTGTAAACATATTTAGTGAAAGAATCTGGAAATCTGATATAGAAAGTCTTTGAAAATTTACTGTTGAATTTAACAAAATATTTTACTGATAATTACTATCATTCACTACTTACTGAACATCTATGTTATATGCAAAATAATTACTAGCTAGTCAAGGAAGGAAGCATAAATACAGTCTAAGCCATGATCCCTGCCCTCAGAAAGCTTTCATTCCAATAAGAAAGAGAAGGCACACAGGAGTGAAGTAATTGTATTACCAGTTAGAGAAGATTTTGATTAAGTGGCAAAGACATTAGGGTTGCCTGGCTATAAAGTTCCAAACACTGAGGAATCAAAGCAGGGGCATGCTGGTAAATGTGTTAACAACTGACTCCATGGAAGAACAAATATAGACTTGATAGACTTTTAATTTTGATCAACTTCATTAACTTTTCATCATCATTTTCTTATCTAAACAATAAAAAAAAATAGTAAGTTAAGCCCTGATAGTAGCATTTACCTATTTCTAATGCATATAAAACTCACACTGAAAATGTAACAGGAAGCTTTCATGAGTCTATAGGAGCTGACTCCAACATATCCCTGAGTTTAAGGAAAATAAATGTAAAGATAATATAAACTAAGATCTAGACTGTACAGTGAGAGAGAAAAATTAGAAAACAGTTGAATTGAAAAAGAAAGCAAAAACATTTAAGGGCAAAAGCAAAAAAAAGAGAAACAACATGAATTTAAGCTAGTGAGAAGAATCTGGTATACTTGACTGCTAGAGTGGTAGAAAACAAAAATTATGGGATTGGGCTCCAGAAGCCTTTAAGTGCCAATATCGTTGGTGTTTACTCTGTAGGTAACAGAGTCATGAGGTTTCTAAGCAAAGAAAATTACCAGAATCTTTAAGCTTACAAAAATCTGAAAAGGAGGTTTGGACTTGGATTGAACTTGATGAATAAAGAAGGGAAAGATCGCTGGATTTTGATCACCTCCATTCTCTGATACTTATTACCAATACATAATCACTGAAAGGAATCTTAGAGGTCATCTGATATAATTCCATAGTTTTTCAGAAGACAAAATTGAGACTCAAGAGCATAAGCAAGTCACAACCTTCCTGAGTCTCAATTTTGTCTTCTGAAAAACTATGGAATTATATCAGATGACCTCTAAGGTTCCTTTCAGTCATAGATCTATGATCCCACAATTATTTTTTTTTAAAAATCAAAATTAGAATCACCAAAACATGAGAACTGTGGGATAATGGAGAGGAAAGTTAATGTTGGAAAACAAGCTCTGTGAGCCTCAATTTCCTCATCTGGAAAATGGTGACCTAAAAAAAAGGATTAACAGAGTATTATCTCTCAAGTCTTTTGTGAGAAAAGTGCTTTTATAAACCTCTTACAGAAATATATAAATTAGACTGTTGTTAGGGTCAGATTCCATAAGGAAGAAAATATCCTTTCACTGGAAAGAGACAATAGATAGTTAAAAAAAGAGCTCATGATCAAGCAAGAAACAGATAGGATTATGGAATATAAAACAAGATAATTTTTAATTACATAAAATTTTAGAAGTTTTTGTAAAAATAAAACAGATGCAGTTAAGATTAGAAGTGGAAAAACAGTTAACTGGGAGATAGGGGCAATATCTGCAGCAAGTTTCCTGATAAAGGACTTATATCTCATGATAAGGAATCGACTTAAATTTGTTAGAACAAGAGGCAACATTCAATAGATATGAATAAAGTAAAAACAGACATTCTCAAAGGAAGAAATAAATACAAGCTACCTAAAAATCACCAAAAAATGTTCTGAATCACAAAGAATTACAGAAGTACAAACTGACATCCATAACATATCCATCAGATTGACAAAGATGATAAAAGAAAAAAGAACCAAAGTATTTTTTAATGCACAGAAGAGACAAAAGGAAGACCAGAATCATAGAAAATTAGTACAACTTTGAAAGTAACATGTTGAGTTTATTGTACTTAAAAGAAAATGATATAGATTTATCTTGAACAGATGGTCTCCTCCTATAGAACAGAATATTATCTTTAGACTTTATGTCTAGCCTAAAAACAAGGGGGAAAAAAATAAAAGTAAGCAAAAAAGTCACACTAAGGTTTTGAGGATTCTTTCTTTATGAAGGATTTCTGTGTATGTGTTCTTGATTAATAATTTTTTAAAAAAGACTCATACCCCTGGCCTTAATAAATCCTTGCTAACTTGGTTTGACTTGGAAGGAAAATTAAGAGGCTGAGAAAGATTCTATCTACAGAACCACAGAGTAGGCCCTTGATCCTCATAATCCCCACTTCCTTTAACCTTAAAATACCTGGGTGTTCAAAATACCCTGTCTATTTTTTTTTCTTGCCACCCTCTATTAATTATCTTATCCATGAATTCCCTCTTCCAATTCTTCCAACTGAAGTGTTGACAGTTTCCAACATCTTACTTTTTTCTAGGAAAAACCTACACAATAATCGCTACTATCAGGGCTTAACTATAATCAACCCCACTTTACAGATGAAGAAAATGAGGCTGAGAGATGTTAAGTGACTTGACCATGGCCTACAGCTAATAGGGATCTAAGTGAATTCAGATCTTTCTTACTTCAAATTCAGCCCTCTATCCGCTATGCCACCCTATTATCTCAAGTAAACAGAGGCAGATCACCAAATAAATACATTTGTTAAGTACCACAGAGCCTCTGAGAAAACCAAGAGGTTGGCCAAGAGAAGCAATCTTTCACTCTTACATGTTGGAACCAGTCAGCATATTACATAACGACATGTGGCCAAATGAGGTAGATGCATAAGTCAATATGGAGAGAGGGGGCAGATGCAGACAAAGAACCATTGTAAAATCAGAAGCTCCCAGAAGCAGTTTTTTACTAACCCATTTGGTTAGCCTACTTTCAAGCAAATTCACTTCATAGATTTTCTTTAACCAACCTTGCAGATACAAGTTTCATTTCCTGGCACTGCCCTTCAGTCTTCCTAGATAGTGTTGCTTATTTTACAGACTCCTCCTACTGAATAACTAAAATACTTTTGACTCTATTCTGGATTATTGTGGCAATCAAAGAAATCATAATTTAAAAAAAAGAAACATGTGTGGCATTCTACTTGCTTTCCATGCATAAAATTTACCACAAATATATTAATCATACTAATGTTCATCCAACTCATGAATCTATAGAATTTGCACATTTGATAACCAATAAATTGAATATAATTATGATTTTAATATAATGTCAAGTTGAATAACTTGATGAGGCAAATGTTTTTCATAGTAACTTTTTTATTCATTCAATTGGTCAACAAGTATGAACACTGTAGATACACAGAAAAAAGCAAAAACAATCCCTGTCTAAGAAATTTGCATTCAGATGGGGGGAAACAACACATATACATACATACATACATATATATATATATATATATGTATAAATTAATTGATGCAAGATTAAATGTAAAGTATAAAGAAGAGGCCTTAGATAAAAAGGTACTAACAATTGGGGGAAGGTCCCAGGAAAGTTGATTCTTAAGTTGAATCTTTTTTTTTTTTAGGTCTTTGCAAGGTAAATGGGGTTAAAGTGGCTTACCCAAGGCCACACAGCTAGGTAATTACTAAGTATCTGAGACCAGATTTGAACCCAGGTACTCCTGACTCCAAGGCCAGCGCTTTATCCCCTCCGCCACCTAGCTGCCCCTTTAAGTTGAATCTTAAAGGAAGTTAGAGAGTCTACCAGGTGGACATTAGGAGAAAGTCTCTCAACAGAGGGAATGTGTAGGATTTTCTAGAAATAAGTAAGAAGTTGGAAACTGTCAACTCTTCAGTTGAAAGAGTTGGATGAGGGCATTCAAGGACATGAAAATTAATTGGAGTGGCAAGGGGAAAAAACAATAGAAAGCATGTTTTGAAATAGATATTTTAAAATTAAATGAAGTGGTGATTATAAGAAGCAAGTGCCTACCCTTTGGCTCTGTGGATGACTTGGATACAATCTTTCCCAGCCTCTTGATTTTCCTTCCAAGTCAAATTAATTTAACATTCATTAAGACCAGGGCTATGATTCTTTTTTAAAAAAATTTTGTTCAAGAATACATATGCAGAAATTCTTTATAAAGAGAGAATCCTCTAAACCTTAGAGTGTGACTAGTCAATGGTAAAAAAGCAAGTTCAAAAGAAGTAAAGAATTGAACAGGAATGATAATGAGTTCTGTTTTGGACATTTTGAATTTGAAACGCTTATGGCCATCTAGGACAAAGAACCTAACGGAGTTGGTGATGTAGAAAGAAGCTCAGAAAGCTAAGGCTGAAAAAATAGATTTGATAATCAACTGAAGAGATGAAAATTGAACCATTGGGAGCAGATAATATTACCAAATAAGAGACTGTAAAGAGAAAAGAGAAGACAACCTAGAACTGAACTATATGGTATATCTACAGTTAGTGAAAGTGACACAGATGAAGATCTAAGAAAGGAGAATGAGATAGAATGATCAGACAGATAGGAGATGAACCCAGAAAAAGCAGGCACAAAAACCCAAAATGAGGTGATCTATGAGAAAAAAGTTGTCAAGTGTTGCAGAGAAGTCAAGAATTCTTGGATGAGCATTGGGGAAAGGTCCTTAGATCTGACAATGAAAAAATCATGGTAACTTTAAAAAGAAAAGCTTCAGTTGAATGATGAGGTCACATGGCAATTTACAGAAGATTTAGAAAAGAATAAAAGAAAAAAAATGTAGGTACTAAATGAAGATGGTTTCTTCAAATGGGAGAGATATAGAATGACAACTGGTGAGAATGGAATGTGTACTTTCTGAATATGTGGAAGATGAGTAGGTTTGTAGGTAATAAGGAAGAAATCAATGGGTACTGAGTGACTCATGATTGAAGATAGTAGAGATGATAGTGGAAGCAATCTGCTGGAAAAGATGGGTATATAGGATCAAGTGCATATGGCCTTGGTAAGGTACACATGATTTTATGGCACAGGACCTGGGTTTGAACACAACTCTGCTATATTCTAGCTATGTAATATTGGGCCTATGCTTTAAAATGAAGGAAGTGACCTCAAAGACTTCAAAATATCTTTGAAGCCCTAAAGTTATTCTCCCTTTTGTAAAATAGGTATTTAAATGTGCTTTCCAAATCAAAACCATGAAATGTTAGGGATAGAAGGGACCCAAGTGATAAATGTTCTATCTAACCCTTGATTTTTTTTAAATGAAGAAACTGAAGTCTAAAAAGGTAAAATTACTTGACCAAGATCACAACTAGTAAGCAATACAGATGAACATTAGTCTTTTATCTCCCATTCAAATACTTATCCCCTACACAAGAAAACTTAATTTAACAGAATTTTTAAATCTATTATTCTAATATTTTAGGTTTAAAGGATTTTAGAACTAAAAGAGACCTTAAAGGCTATTAAGATCATAGTCATGAGTTCTTATCTTCCGTCCTATACTTCAAACTCATCTACTTATTTATCCATTCTCTTTTGTGCCATTCATAATAGAAATAATGACTTTTTAAAAAAAAGCAAGTCCCCTTTATTTTTGCCTTCAAAACTGGTCCCTGTCCTATATCTTATGATCAGGTCAACATTTTCTCTAAATATTGCTAGTTACTCAGCATATCACCCAATTTTCCTCTTCAGTTTCATTGATGAACTGCTTATCTCTTGATTGCTAAATCAAATGATTTATAGTAAATGTATATGAATAATATATGAACATAATAGAATATTACTACACTAAAAGAAACACAGAAAAGAACAGTTTTGGAGAAACTGGGTAAGATTTTTTTATTGACTGATGCAGAGTGAAGTGATAATATTCTAAAGAAAAAAACTTTAAAAACAAAATGTTTGATTACTGCAATGACCAATCATTTTTTAAAGGAATAATAAATCCTAATAAATCTTAGGAACTCTCCTGCCAGAGAGGCCGTAATTTCAAGGTGTGAAATAAGACATTCATTTTCAGATGTAATAATTTGATATTTACTTCTACCTGATTATGCATATATTTATAAGGATTTTGGTTTTTTTCTTCTATTGAGGGAAGAAGAGAATTGATAATTGTCTTCACGTATTTGAAAAACTATGTCTTGAAAGAAGAATTATGCTTAGTCTCAAAAGGCAGAACTAAAAACAATGTGTAGAAGCTGCAGAGAGAGAGAGACAGATTTAAACTTAATAGAAGTCAAAACATTCCAACAATTAAAACTGTCTAGATTATTTCTGGAGTAGAATAGGCTGCCACACTATCACATTCCTCTTCATTACAAGTTGATGGTTGCTGTCTTTCATTCTCAAAGAGGACCAAAATGATATCACTATGCTGCAGACTATGACTGATCAGACCAATATAAACTTAAAAGGTTCTACTTCAGATGGAGTACAAATAATCCAAACAACATTTGAAGTAGTGATGTCTCTAAATTTGTGCATCTCATGTTTCTCTTGGGCTACTGTAATTCTGTTTGGTTCATAAAGCACAGCACCTTCTCTGTTATGAGCACACCATGCTAGGCAGTCCTTTGCCTGTCTCCCATGTCTCACAGTTGAGTCCAGAGTTCAGAAAGACTTTGAAAGTGGTCTTCTCTCATTTCTTCTGACCTCCATGTGACTTCTTGCTTTATATGAGTTCTCCATAAAATAGTCTTCTAGGCAAAAGTTGAAATACAAACAGCCAGTATGGATCCAATTCCATTTCAGGCATGTTGTTGGTCTACTGTCAAGGTTTTATAATTATATAGTAATGAGGTCAGCATAATGGTTCTACAGATGTTCAGTTTGGAAGGCAATCTAATAATTTTTTTCTCTGACTTTCCTTCAGTTTTGCAAATACTTTACTAGCTCTATCAATGTGTGTCAAAAGGCTCATAAGCAAAACCTGGACAAACACTTCTTGGAGATTATATGGAAGGAATTTTTTAAGACTAGATTGGCCTCAAAAGTATTTGCCAACTCTTGAGTTCCTAAGATGTATAACTTTCACAGTGTTCATCTCCTTTAAAGGGTCATATGCCAACTCTTCCCTAATTCTCCCTAAATGAAAGTTTTCTTTCCCTCTTTAAGTATTCCAAGAGAGCTTTGTCTGGGTTTCTTCTTTGCCCTTTAACTTTCTGTTTTTTCTATAATACCAATCTGTGTACATTTCATAATAGAATATATAAACACATTGAAGGAAAGGGCCATGCCATTTTTGTCTTTGAATCCCCACCATCATTCAGTACAGGGTCTAGAATAGACTTCTATACCTCAGTGTATTTGAGCCACATCAATATGAGCACTCCTGTCACAAATCATCTATGTCTGTTCATCCTCTCAAACTCTTATCCATATCCTACCATAAATATGCTCTTGAAGTCTTGATATTTCCAGGATGCTAATGGAGTGATCCCTCAATTAATTATCCACCTATCTCATTATATAAGCCGGTCTTTTTTTCCCATTATCCATTTTTGTGACAACAATCTTTTTTGCCACTTCCCCTACCCACTAAGGACATCTCTGCTGCTCCTTAACAGACCCTTAATAGATGCTAAATTGACATAAATATGCTTAAATTACCACTGAGAGGTCCCAAAGAGGTAACATAATTTACCCAAGGTCATATATGTTGTGGCAAAGGTGGGATCTGAATCCAGGTCTTTTGACTTTTTTCTACTATATTATGTGGACTCATTTAAGATCCTCAGCTGAATATTTGAGTATTTTCTGAAGAAATTTTTAGAGTGAGGCTTCTTAATCTGGATTCATGGACAACTTTCAGAGGGATCCATGAACTTGAATGGGAAAAAATATATCTTCATTTTCACTGACTTTTGGGTTCCTTTGTATTTTGTTTGATGTATTTAATGACATTATTCTAAGAAATATTTTTAGGACGTAAATTAATCCTAAATCTCTCTCACCCATTGCCACTATTTCTGCCCTTTCAGGTCAAATGGATTAAGTCAAATTTCTTCCCACCCACTCCCAATCCAATATAGCATGCCTGTAAATGCCTAAGACTGGTCACAGTTTGGCCTAGGATTGGCTCAGCAACTTTTCTATTTTGGCCAGAAACCTTGAGGGTCTTCCCCTCCCAGGTTGATTTTTATTTTGACAAGGTAGAAGAGGCCATTCTTTGCCACATTTCTTTCTTACCCAGTCTTCATCACAGAATGGACATTGCCTCAGTAAACCAAGACCTGTTACAGACCTTAGCTTAAAAAGACCAAGGTCACCTATTGCATCTGGGATCATCTCATCATCCTGATGTATATCTGGCCACTGAACTCAGATGACTTTGGAGGAGAAAGTAAGGTTAATGACTTTGCATAGTTCTCCTGTATATCATGACATCACCTCCCAGCATGGTCCTTCTGGAGAACAAAGGATCAACAATAATAATGACTCTATATAAGATACTAGGAATATAATGAGAAATGAAAATGACAGGTTCTGATCTGTGGTAATTTATAGGATAAATGTTAATTGGTTCTTTAATCCATCCTTTTATGACCTTATCTCCCAACAATTCACCATCTCTCTCTCCCTCTTCATAATACTCCCTTCCATAGTCTAACCACATTAGATTACTACTACTGCTACTCTCTCCTGACTCATTGGATTCTCATGTTTCCAAGTCTTATCTTTTATTTTCCCTGGACCAGCAATGTCTTCCCTTCCTTTCTTCTTTAAGGAATTACAGTAATTTATACATCTTTTAAAAATTAGCTAAATTGTCACTCCCTCCTGAAAGTTGTCTGTGATTCTGTGTAAGACCTAACATACACTTTTTTTTGTAAATGCACAAAATCATAGCTCAAAAACTAATGAACCTTAGAGGATAACTAATACAAATTTTACAAGTGAGGTAATAAAGCCTATTGAAGATGAGTGACTTTTCCAAGCCAAATAAATATGAAGCATCAGAGGCAAGATTTAAACTCAGTGTTAAGTGATGCAGTGGTTTCAGCTCCAATCCTGAAGTCAAGAAGAACTCAAACAAATCTCATATCTTAGACGCTCAGTGGCTTTGTGACACTGGGCAAGTCCCTTAACCCTGTTTGCTTCAATTTTCTCAACTGTAAAATGAGCTGCAGAAGGAAATGGCAAACCACTCCAGTATCTTTGCACAGGAAATCCCAGATAGGGTCATGGGAAAAGTTGGAAGCAACTCTTAAAAAACAAATAAATTAGCATACTATAGAAGTCATAAAACTATCAATGTAGCATCACTGATTATGTATGAACATTGACTTGCATATTGAATGAAAATGGAAATTCCTAAACAGTGAAGATATGGCAAGAGAACTTTGTGAAATTGATGATTCCATTTTCAAAAGCCTATCTTAAATCTTATCTTAAGTCATCATGACTCCAGTGACCTCAAGTCCCTAAAGGCATCCAGACTCCAGACATGATTTCCCTGCACCACTGTTCACCTAAAAGATAGAAAAAAACAAAAGAAAGGGCCAAATATACTCAGTACTAAACTCCATCAAATATCTTTCCTGTTGTATTTACTTTCTAGAAAAGTTCAGCCTTTTTAGGCTGATTTAAGTAGATTTAACTCCAAAGTGATGGTGTTCTTTTTAATCATTTTGTTTAAAGTCTTCAGAAATGTCTTTTTAAAAAAAAATTTATACAAGTCACAAAAAAATACTTCTTATTCAATAAAAGAATAATGCTGAACAGTCTGGTGTTTTTTTTTTGGCAAGGCAATGGGGGTGAAGTGATTTGCCCAAGGTCACACACAGCTAGGTAATTACCAACCTCAGATCCTCCTGACTCCGGGGTGGGTGCTCCATCCACTTTGCCACCTAGCTGCCAGCTGAACAGTCTTTATATTTATTCAAAGAGTTGATCTTTTTGAAAGCTTTACATCAATATATTAATGATACATTATACAATATATTATACTTATGTGAGAGTATAATATATTGCTTTTCTGAGGTCAACATGGTAGAATAGAAAACTGTCTTTGGTATAACCAAGATCTAGTTTCAAGTTTCACCTCTCTCCTACTTACTTGCCCACCTCTCCCACCCTACTATCCTAGCAGTGTGACTCAACTTCTTAGTGATCCAGGAAATTTTAAGACTTTCAATTTAAAAGCAGTGGTTGCTCTCCCTGGGTGGAAGGAATTTCCTCACCTAGAGCTCCCCTGTAGTAAAGAAATCCCAGGTTCGGGTTTGTTTTTATTTCATAAAGTTTTTTTTCTTGCAAGGCAATGGGCTCAAGTGGCTTGCCCAAGGCACACAGCTAGGTAAATATTAAATGTCTGAGGCTGGATTTGAACTCCAGGGCCGGTGCGCCACCTAGGTTTGTTTTTAAAGATATTATTAAAATTGTTGGAATCATTAATTAAAATTTGAAAAATATTCATTAAATTTAAAAATTGTTAAGATCCCATATGAAGAGGGGTGATTCTTCTGTGTAATTAACATGATTATACTATATAATGAATATAATATGTAATGAATAAAATAATAGCGACTTGGAGTGAACCCCGTGTTTCCAGTACTAGGGTGGTAGTGAGACAGAAGCACAGCCACTCTTTGTTGCTGGTGCCTCTCCAAGTCTACCTGTCAGTCCGCCTGGCAGGCAGGCAGTGTGCCCGTCTGTCTGTCAGCTTGTCTGCCTGCCCGCCTGCCCGCCGCCCTCCCACAGTGTGCCCTGCAGCCAGGTGGCCAGATCACACGGTCAGCGCCGGGCTGGAGCAGAGTCCTCTCCGGCCGGCCCTGCGGGCCTGGCACGGGCCCCGGACGGGGCGAGGGCGGAGAAAAGGGTGTGGAGGCGGCACCTGGTCCGGGGAGCCCAGAGGCGGGCCCCGGGGGCGGCCCGGCCCGTCCCCCGGCCCGTCCTCACTCACCAGGGAGAGCACTTTGTAGGTGTTGGGGTCCTTGGTTTTGGGCGCCCGCGCCCCTTTTTCGGGCTGCTGCTCGTCCCCCACGTCCAAGGGGGCCAGCATGCTGAGCGCAGCCTGCGGGTCCCCGGCCGCGTCCCGGTAGCCCCGCTCCTTGCCGCCCGGGGCACTGCCCGGGGCACTGCCGCCGCAGCCGTCCCTCTCCATGGTAGGCTCCGGCTCTCCGCCTCTCCGGCTCCGCTGCCCGCAGCCCAGCTTTAATAGAGCCGCCCAGGGCGGCCTGGCCCCGGGGACTCCGCCCCCCTCCTTCAGCCAGCCTCCTCCCAGACCCTTGGCTCTGGTCCCCTGGCCAATAATGTACAATGTGAGGGGGAGAGCGGCCCAACGCCCCGGATTATTTGGCTTCCTGTCTGATTTGGGGCATTCTGGCTTTGGGGTTATTTTGGGTGTTTTACGTGTGTGTCTCTTTAACTTCCCTCAAAGCCTTTTCCCCTCACCCCACCCTGGGCACCATCTGAAGACTTGCAGGAATCGCCCTTCTCGGTACCTTAGTATTGCCTGAATTGCATAGTGTGGTCTGCAGAGGGCATGAGATCATGTGGCCCCAAAATAGTGCGAGAGGAGGAGGAGGAGGAGGATGGATAGATGCTGTTTATAAGGGAACAGAACAAGACTCTCCTGGCTGACTTTACTGAAGGCAAACTGCAACCACCGCCGGGAGCAGGACTGTCCCCCGTTCTTCCTCCCTCCCAAATAGAAAGAGAGACCGGGACGAAGAAAACATTGGGTTTCATCAGGAAAATCATCTGCCTAAAGGACTTAGAACTGAAAGGGACCAGTCTGTTGGGAAATGCAAAATCCCAAGGTTTTGGAGTAGTTCCCGTTTTGTTGTTTTGTTTAGTGGATTCCTATGTTGGGCCTTTCAAATTTAATAAGCTGGAAATGTTAAAGTGACATAATGTCCCTCCCGGTGGATGACGTTTTGCTATTGAACCAAATTGGTTCCTTCGATAGTTTAACAAATTTTAACAAAAGGAAAAAAAAAAAACTCCAAATATGTGTATCGGGGATTCAAGAGTCTGGGAGAAGCTTTTCTTTAGGTTTCTTCAACTGGCCTCTGAAGCTTTCACAGGTAGTTGCCCTTCAATAATAAAAGAGCACGTGTGTGATGCAGACTCAGACTGCCTTATGCCTACTTAAAACACTGTCTGCCAATAGTCCAAGCTAACTCCAGCATTGAAAAGTTGTAACTTCTCAAAACAAAACTAATAGAATTTTACAATGTTTATTTTGCTCTTTACAAAACACATGTGCATATGGAATGATTAAAAATTAATATATTTTAACAACATGAATATTGATGCCTTCAAAGTATTCGAGTTAGGGGAAAGGAAGCAGTATGGATGGTACAACTAAAACAGTTCTAGCCCTGAATTCAACTCTCATTTAGAACGCACCTAGTACAATGCCTGACAAAGCATCATAGAGATCTTAGCTTTTTCATTTCTTTCTTTTTTTTTAACTATTATTGCTGCCTGTGTGACCTTGGGTTAAGGTCACTTAACCAGTTTTCTCATCTGTAAAATATAAGGATTAGATTAAATGAACCTTATATAGTCCCTCAAACTCTTCAATTGTGTTTCTGATTCTGTATGACTACATTATTCTATAAAGGGAACTCTCCTATAAATCAGGGATTGCTCTATTTCCATCTGCATTCTATCCCTAGAGCAGGAATCCACAGATTTTGAACTGAAATGGGAATTTAAAAAAAAGTCAGTCTTCATTTTCACTACCTCCAACTAAAGTTCATGGCAGTTAAGTCGCACAGTGGCTAACCTGCCCAATGTGAAGCCAGTTTTACTGACTTCAAATCTGACCTCAAATACTTACTGAATGTCCTTGGGCAAGTCACTTAATCCTGTTTGTTTCAGTTTTCTCATTTGTAAAATGAAATGGAGAAGAAATGGCACACCACTCCAGTACCTTTGCCAAGGAAACCCTAAATGGGGTCATGAAAAGTTGGACATGATTTGTCATGGCAGGCTAGTGAATTTTGCTTGCTTGTTTACTTTCCTCTCTTCTTTCTCTTTGGCTCTTTTTTTTTTCTTTCCCTTCCCTTCCCACAAACAGTAGCACACCCTTACCTGCTACCAGTTCTCTGCCCAAAGGAAATCAAACTTTGAACTTTTGATTATAGAAGCCTACCAAGATATCCAGGGGTTTGTGGCTAGATTTCTTTGTTAAGAACCAAACAAACCCAAATTATTCTGGCTCTCATTGATTGGACAACAGTAGGTCCCAGACCAACCCCAATTTGGTCTTTGTTTCAGCCCTGATTGACTCAACATGAATGTAAATAGCAATTGTTTCTGTTCTGGTCAGAAACCCTGAGGTTCTTCCCCTCCCAGATTATTTTTCTTAATTAAGCTAAAGAAACCACCTTTTGTTTCATTTCTTTCTTAGCAACTTTTTGACCTGTTAAAGACCTTAGCTTTAAAAAGTCAAGGTTTTCCACTGAATCCAGGGACCATTTCCAGTCATGCTAATCTATATCTGATCCCTGAACTCTGATGATTATGGAGGAGAAAATGAGTCTGGTGACTGTACAGCCTTTCCTCACTTAAATCCAATTCATTTTTCATATCATTGCATCACCTCCCTGATGTTAAACAAGTTTATAATATACTGAATAAGGTGATCTTCAAGATGCCTCATGCCTATAATGAATACTTTTATAAATTAATTTACCAGTTCTATTCATTTTGTTCAATAGAACTCAAGAGGTAACTTTCAATCCCAAAGATTAGCTCAGGGCAAATGCATTGAAACTCCCATGTTGTCCTAAGTGGATGGTATAAAGTGAAGGACTCCTTTCATCCCACATTCACACTCAAAATTATCATTTTATCTTAAGGTTTAAGAATGGGTTTTGTCTTAGGGTTTAAGAACCCCAAAACCTTTGGGCTCAGGTGTTGCTTCCATAACAGAGACTCCTTTATGTAATATTTTAAGATTTGTAAAATGCCCCCCCAAAATCCTTTTGTGAACAAATACAAGAATTAGCATACCCATTTTACGAAGATAAAAAATAAAGTCTTGTTATCCAGGGTTAAATAGATTGGGGGGGGGGGTTGTTTTGGGTTTTTTTTTAGATTTTTGCAAGGCAAATGGGGTTAAGTGACTTGCCCAAGGCCACACAGCTAGGTAATTATTAAGTGTCTGAGACCAGATTTGAACCCAGGTACTCCTGACTCCAGGACCGGTGCTTTATCCACTGCACCACCTAGCCGCCCCTAAATAGATTTTTTAAGGCACCTCACCAACATTTTTCCATTGTATCATATGCATGTAGTACCATCTTCAAGATTTTATTTCAAAGTTGGCTCAAGTTCATGTGGATGTCACCCACAAAATGCCTTTTCATTCTCCCTCATTCCCTATCTAGTGCCTTTTAGCACTAGATCTATTATCCTAAATTTCATGCTGGACCAGTTAGCAGAATTAGAGATAGGTAGAATTTACCAGAAAACAGAATTTCATTTGTAACTCCCTCACATGCCTGGTTTGGCCCATTTGCTTGATAATGTATTTTGCAGTTACATATTGCCAATAGCTAATAATAACTAGCATTATATAGCATCTATTTTATACTTGTTATCCAACAGACTTTTTTTGAAGCAAAAAGAGCAATAGAAACCTCAAAAGGGTTAGTTTCTTCCCTAAGATCACAAAACTTGTTTATGGCAGACTTGCACTAGAAACCAACCCTCTGACATCCTACCTCGTGTTCTATCCTCATTTTCCCCTCTGACCAGAAGTTTGTAAACATCAGAAAGTGTTTCTTCTTTGGTAAGACTGAGGGGTAGTTAACAAGTATGCTTACTTAGGCAAATCCTACTTCTAATACTAGTTGCATGACAATGGGTCCCTTATTTAAGTTCTCTAAACTTCACTTTCTTCATCTGCAAAATATATAATAATATCTATAATAGGTCAAAAAACCTTAAGAGTTCCACTCAACGTTGGCAATTATGATTACATTATTTTGTGTAGTGCTTCTAATAATTAAAATGATGATTTGAATTTTTAGGACCCTCTTCTCCCTTTTATCCTATCAAAAATTTCATTCTAACATCATTGTCATGCAAGATTTGTGTTATCTGAACTCCTAAACACTGAACAAAATCAACTTAACTATGTTGGCATTGTTATGGAAGGAAAAAATAGAGTACTTACAGTTTGGAAAAATAAAATTTGTACCTGAATATTGATTTAAGCATCTGAAACAGAGTATATTTAGCATACTCTGTAATAACCTGGCTATATAGACTATCAGAAATTTCTAGACAAGACTAAAATGAGGGAAGGAAGAGATTCCACAAAGCTATTTAATTATAAAAGCAAATGAAAAAAGAAACTACCACATCCTTTGTTGTAGATTGTTTGTTTGTTTTCTGCTAAGATACTTGAAGATATTCAACTTTGTTCCCTTCTAACTCTCTAGGGCCCAAAAAGTCCTTGGAGCAAAAGAGAAGAGGAAATTCTTCTTCTGTGACTATTATAAAACATTAAGAGCTAAATTCTCCCAACTTCTCCTTAGACCTTTAGAGTCTGCCCTCTACAGGTTTGTGATAATCTAATCACCTATCTATGGAACTTATTAATGGCTAAATAATGATTAGTGATATGTTATACAATATGTCAAATGATCAGAAGGAGAGATCATTCAAAGAATAACTGATAGTAGGTAAGGATAGAATGCCTTTTGGATAAGAGAATTAATTTGAGTTCAGGTTAGGACCCAAATTAATTCCATTTGATAAACTTATTTAAGATGAGTTATATATCATTTCAATCCCTGGATTTCAATTTCTTCAACTTATAATGAGTGAGTTGGACTAGAGAAATTAAAAATAATAATAGTCACTATTTTTATGGGACCATAGTGTTAATGCTAATTGCTTTACAACATCCCTGTGAGATAGATGCCATTAGTATTCTCATTTTTCAGTTGAAGAAACTAAGGGAAATAAAAGTCAAATGACTTATCCAGAATCATACAGTTAGTAACTCTATGTAATCAAATTTGAACTCAGGTTTTCCTGACTCCAGGTTCAGCACTCTTACCACCCAGCTGCCTTTTAGCACTAGATCTTTTATCCTAAATTTCACTGGTAGGGCCAGTTGGCAGAATTAGAAATAGGGAGAATTTACGAGAAAACAGAATTTCATTTGTAACTCCTTCACATGCTTAGTTCAGCCCATTTGCTTGATAATGTATTTCACGGTTACAAATTGCTAATAGCTGATAATAACTAGCATTATATAGTATCTATTTTGTACTGGTCACTGTGAAAAGCACTTTATAAATATTATCTTATCTCATTTGATTTTTATCCTCATAACAAAGCTGGTATTATTATCCCCATTTTACAAAGGAGAAAACTGAGGCAGGCAGATTAGATGATTTGCCAAAGGTCTCACAATTAATGTCTGACATTGGTTTCAATTCATGTCTCCGTGACTTCAAGATGAGTGAACCATCTATTACACTACCTAATTGCTTAATATCTAAGACTGGAAGAGATCTCAAGAGTTCAACTAATTCAAATCCCTTGATTTTACAATTGAGGAAGTTAGATTGAAAGTGGTAAAAGGGCTTATTCAATACTTTGTTGGAGGTAAATGTCAGAGGCAATATTTAATCCTATATCCCCTAACTTCAGATTTTCCTCCCTTTCTACTATAAAAGACGAAAAATTTCATATGAGTCAATTTAGTCGTGGGGAAGTTCTGTCCTAGTGAAATTCCCTGGGAACCTTCCTTCCTCCCTGCCCAAAGCCGTACAACTTCCCAGGCAATATAGAATTTCCATTTCTCAAACAGCATCTTTGCCCTGCTTTCATTTCCCCCCTAAAGGCATAGGGACCTGAGGAACCATTTTTTCTTTTATAGGCAATATCTCATTCTTCGCTTCCTACCAGCTTTGTTCCCCAAGCGGGACCTGACCTATCAGTTCAGACCTCATCATGGTCTTCTCTCAGACAATTGTCCTCATAAAAGTTGAATCTGAGGCTTCCTTCTCAGGCTTCAGTGGTCCCATCAACTCTACTGTAGTGGTCATATATATGATCAGGCTAAAACTACCGGAAAGTCATCCATACCAGTTTTTCAAAACCCCATGTCTACCCCATGGTTCTGTGCTATACCTATCCCCCCAAAATATTTGCTTCTCAGGTGCTACTTTGCTTTCATCTAAAAATAATTCATCTAGTTCATAGTTTAATCCAATGGAATTCAATAAATATTTATAAAACACCAACCATATTATAGGATTTGTAACCCAACTAGGAGTTTTTAGGTCAAGGTAAGGTTTCACAGACAAATATAGGGGTATCGTACCAGGAAATAAATTAATTATTTCCAGGTATGAATCAGGGGACTTGATAATCCACAATCATTAATTAAGCAACTACTAGGGAGTCATGTACTATACTAGAAAATCAAGGTGCAAAGACAAATGTGAAGCAGTTCCTGCCCTCCAAAAGCTTATATTTTGTCAGAAGTAGGAGATTGGGAAGAAAGAGCAAGCACGTACATATATAAAAATATATGAAATAGATGGAAAATATAAGGTGATTTAACAAAGGTAGTATAGTTGAGTATAAGTTAAAGGTCAGAAAAGTCTCATAAAGAAGTGTAGGAGGGGCAGCTAGGTGATGCAGTGGATAGAGCACCGGTCTTGGACTCAGGAGTGCCTGGGTTCAAGTCTGGTCTCAGACACTTAATAATTAGCTAGCTGTGTGGCCTTGGGCAAGCCACTTAACCCTGTTTGCCTTGCAAAAAAAAAAACTAAAAAAAAAAAGAAGTGTAGGAGGGGCGGCTAGGTGATATAGTGGATAAAGCACCGGCCCTGGAGTCAGGAGTGCCTGGGTTCAAGTCTGGTCTCAGACACTTAATAATTACCTAGCTGTGTGGCCTTGGGCAAGCCACTAAACCCCGTTTGCCTTGCAAAAACCAAAAAAAAAAGTGTAGGAAACCTGAGTCAGGAACCCCTCAGCAAGGTTGGGGAGTCAGCCCGAGGGTGTCCATTGCTTCCCCAGTTACAAGCTGATCAGAGTCCTGACCTGAGTGAGAAATTAAATTAAGGACAGAGTGAATGAAGGAGAATGCTTTATTATGATTCTTTGGAGAATCGGGTGTGTGGTACCCGGAGGAACTCACACACACTCAAGACAGAAGCTAAACAAGCTTTCTACTGTTAGTTCAGCCAACTCCTCTCACTAGAGTGAGGATCGGTCCAGACTCTTCTGGGTTGTACTCTCACTCTGTACCCTTTTTGCTAGGTTCCCCCTCCCTGGTCATACATCACATGTTATGTTAAGGGCTCTCTGTCGTCACACAGGGTGTGTTAGTTAATAGAAAGGAAGTTAATTAAGCATGAGCAGAAATAGGAGCAGTGTGACCAGGGCATGACCTATTGAGTTTATGCTGTTCTACATGTCCCAATCAATAGCTAGGGAATCCAACACAGGATACAGAATGTCTCTGTCTGCTTACTAAAGCATTCTTCAAGAGAAGTTCCCATTTTGGAGATATTTGCAGACTTGCTTAACACAGCAGTATGACAATATGTGTGAAATCTGCTAAGCGCAGTAATTTTTCCACAGAAAGTTACACTAGAGTTGAGCTTTGAAGGAAACTAGGAATTCTAGGTTAAGGAAACTCTCCTGGAAACTTTTTCTAGGGAAACTAGGGAAAGGAGGGAATGTATCCTAGTCAGCTTGGACAGCCTATGCCAAGGCTTGGAAAAAGAATGTCATGAATGAGAAAATGTAAGAAGGCTAATTTGACTGGAATTTAGACTAAGTCAACAGAAGTAATGCCCAGGAAAACTGGAAAGATAATTTGCAGTGAAGTTATGGAGGACTACAAATGTCAAACAAGACATTTCCAAAGAACTCATGATAAAATATGCTATCTGCCTCTAGAGAAAGAACTGATTTTATCTAAATACAGACCGAAGCTTACTATTTTTCTTTTCCTTCCTTCCTTCCTTCCTTCCTTCCTTCCTTCCTTCTTTCCTTTCTTCCTTTCTTTTGCTCAAGTCTTCTTAATATTTACATGATTACAAATATCGGTTTGCTTACTGTCTCCCAGAGTGGGGAGAGGAAGAGTGGAGAAGGAGGGATAGAATTTGGAAATCAAAACTTTAAAATATTGAAAAATTTGTTTTATTATGCAATTAGGGGGAAAAATAAAATAATGTTTTAAAAGAGTTTGTATTTGATACGAGAATTAATAGGCAGTTGCTGAAGTAGAAACGTGAAACATGTAAACTACGTCAACATCACAGATACTGGTTTTACATTAGACATTTTTATAGGCAAGTTTTTTTTTAACCAAGTATATAGTACAATTTTAACATGAATCATAAAATCCCAGAAATATATGATAATTTCCTACTCATTAAAACAACAAATACCACAGCTATTAGTGGTCAGAATCTTTGCATTTTAGCCAAACTAATAATCTCTGGGTACTCTTTTATGGTTTTCCTTTTTTTAAAGCTTCATAAATGATCACCTACTTGAATAATATGACAATGATTAGTTGTACTTATCAATGGGTACATATACAAGTTTTTCAGAAGCAATAATAGAATAAAAAGCCTGAATTGCATATATTTGAAGAACAGTGAGGGTCATTTCTAGCTGGAGTATAGGGTTCCTTTTGGAAAGCAATAATAATAATATGTTTGGAAAGCTGCATTAAGGCTAGATTGTTGAGAGCCTTCAATTCTGAGAAACCTTGACTGTATTCTTTAGTAAGATTATTTTTCAAAAGATGTGAGCTAAAAGGGAATTTATGTATAGCCATAAGTTAATAAAAAAAAGATAAATCTATTGGAATTTTACAGAAGGATTCAAAAAGAAGAAGTCTTCAGCTTTGACATCAGGGGACTATAAATGTTAGGACTAGAGTGTCTAAAGTGATATCCCCCTTTTGCATTGATTTATGTATATGATTAGGGTCTTTCACCTCAAGGTCTAAGCTTCTTAGTCTTGGGAAATTTATTTCTACTTCTAATATACATCTCTGACCCCTCACTTCTTAGCTTAATTATATCTTTCTTAAAGAGTTTAAAGCAGAGTTTTCATTCCTTTTCTTTGAGAAGCAGAATATTAGAAGAGAAAGAACCCAGAAGGCCTGGCTTCAAATCTCAGATCTGTTGTCCACTATCTGGGTGACTGAGCCTCAGTTTCTTTGTCTATAAAATGAAATATTTGGACTAAATTATTTCTGAGATCTCTTCTGTCTCTAAGACCCTATAATCATTTTTGGCACCATTTAACAAAGAAAATAACAACAACCACCTTTTATATATTACATTACAATTATAAAAAATACATATATTTTTTTGTTTCATTTAATCTTCCACATCTCTGCTAATTAGGGAATGAAAATATTATCTCTGATCAACATGATACAAATGGCATTCTACAAGTTGAAATCCAATTTTTAAAAAATTATTTATTTTACTTGTTTTTTCAGTGATGTAGATAAATCTATAAATACCACTGTTATAGTGTATTAAAAGTTTCAAGACAAGGAAAGATCAAATCAATTTCTTATACTAGAAAAAGAAGAAATGAACTCCCTAGAAGTGATTAGTGAAAGAATTAGAGGAAAAACGGGTCCATGAATGAAGAAACATAATGACATAGCATTTGTGGCTGTTTTAGAACAAGGAACAGAAAAGGGAACTACTTAATGATCTAAAGACAGTCTGACACAAACACTGAGAAAATAAACTAGGCCTGGTGAATTCAAAGTAAAAGTCCAAGAAAAGGACTAGGATGGTTATAAGCTGAAAAGATATTTTTTAAGTTTCAGAGAAAGTTAGCACTTTATCACATTAGCTGTATATTCAGTTGAATTTGTCCTTTTAATATAATCTTATTTAATAAACTTGTGAAATTAATCACTTTTTTAAAAAGTGAGTAGACTAATAAAGGAGAAGCCCAAGCTCCATTCTATTAAGTAGAGAAAGCTCTTTTAATTTCACTGAAACAATGTATTAGTGATTGGCTTGCAAGATAAACAAAAAATAAAATAGCTGAGAAATTGAACACAAATAGGCTTCATTCTTTGAAACATCTGACAACTCTCTAGTAGCCGTGATTTCATTCTTCTTCCTTGCTCATGTATATTATTTGAATATCATGAGGGTCTATTTTAATGGGTGTAGGGAAGAAGACCTTGACTTTCTGAACCTGCTTATCTTTTAATCTAAAATGAAAAGACTCCTATCACACTCACTTATCTACTCCAACAGTAGCCAAACCTACCACCTATATTTCTTCTTCTTGAAGACCTTCAAGCATAGGCTACTTGATCACTATAATATCTTTTAATGATAATTCCTTCACATATAGGTTATACTATGGCACAGTGGGTAGAGTGCTGGTCCTGAAATCATGAGGACTTGAGTTCAAATCCATTCTCAGACGCTCAGTAGTTCTGTGACTTTGGGCAAGTCGGTTAACTTTGATTGCTTCACATCCAGGGCTAACTCAGGAGTGGTTAATGTCTGACTCAAGACAGCATTCACTGAGCATGCTCCTGCCCCAAAGGGTGTGACCAAGGTCCAAAAGTCCAAAGTGGCTTAGAAAATGAGGTTTGCAAAAAGCCAGCACAGAATGGAGAACACCCCCCCACACACACACTACAGAAAAGTTACTAGTACAAAAAGATTACATTTCTTTGTGCTCAGAGTTCCTCTGCTTCAATTATATTACACATTTTATTATCATATTTGTTAGATTAAAAATAATATACATCATATGATTATTATTCTGTTGATTGTGAATATTTTTATAGAGATGAAAGTTATCTATTCTTAATCTATATTGCACATTGAGTACCCCAACTCTTTCATTTAAATAAATCCTTGACATAAATCCAACAATTAGCTTTTAGTAATATTTCCCAGAGCTATGGAGATAGGATGTAGGAGATACGGAGTGTAATAAAAGAAGGCTGACCCCTCCTCTTATTAAAGACCAGGTCTTCCAGGTCTAAATATGGTCACTGGTTACATAGCTCTAGAGAAGAGGGTCACTTTGAGTACAATGTCCCAGATTCTAGGGTCCAATAAGTCATTCTAATAATTAGAAGTGCAAACTGATCTAACCCACTAAATCTAGCCAGCCTCAGACAATGTTTCCTGTTCCAGCCAGTCAACCAATGGATAAATTTGACACTTTCCCTGATGCCTTCCCATATAACCTCTTTACACTTTCCTGTCTTTATACTGCTTTCAAAGCAATAATCAAAACAGTGCTGCTGCTTCAGAAAATAGGAGAGGCAATCACCAGTCATGGTTCCATTCCTTATCCCCAGGACTTCCAAAATCTCCTTCCACGGTTATCACATTCCTATATAAGTTGCTTCCCTGCATTAAAAGGAATGCCTAAAGGAGGGGACTGGTTTACTTCTGTATGTTTCTCCAGCACTTAGGACAGTACCTGGCAAAAAAAAAACATGCTTAATAAAAGCTTTTCCATTCAAGTTTATTATTGAAAAACAACATCATAAGTACGTAGTAAGATAGGGGTGCTCCCGCACCAGTTGGTCAATGAAGATTGGTTTTATGTCAGAGTATGACAAAACCAAATTGATTCACAGACACAGCTCCACCAACAAAGACTCCACTCTCAAACAACCCATCCACTCCAACAACTGACATTGTCCATTTTGTCCTTATTAATCTGATAAGGATCAAGTGGAATTTTAGAGATTCTTTTAAGTTTGCATTTCTCTTATTGGTAGTAATTGAGGCATTTTTAACATGGTTATTTATAGTTTGTGTTTCTTCTTTTGAAAATTCCCTCACCATATCCTTTAACCATATCTTCATTATGGTTACAATGAACTCAGGCTTTCTTTTTCAATTAGAGAAAGTTATAGTCAGATTTTAAGATAAATGAACGACTAGAAGGAATGGAGAAGAGATATTATAGGCATGGAAGAACACTGTCAAATAAAGATTCTCAACCTATAATCAAGCCTAATTCCCCTCAGTCTGAGCCATGCTAAGGAGTTTTCTGTCAGAAACAAACGATAGCTTATTCTTCACACACCATGCCAGCATGTCAGGTGAAAAAACTTTGGAGATGATAAATGTCAAGGACTTTACTTGAAGGGTAAAAGAAGTCCCCAAAGTATGGTTTGCTATTTTGGAAAAAGGAAAGATTTCTACTTGTGCTTTTAAACAGGTGAGGCTTGAGAAAATGTGATACAAATCCCAGTTCTTAAAGATCTTTGTAGAATTTTTAAAATTTGATTATCTTTTTTTTTTGACCAGACCATTGATTCATCGATGTACTATCCTAAGTGCTGGAGAAACATATACAGAAGTAAACTAGTCCCTGCCTTTAAGCATCCCTCTTAATTTAAGGAGGTAATATATATATGTTATATGTGTGTGTGTGTGTGTGTGTGTGTGTGTGTGTGTGTGTGTGTGTGTGTATGAATATGATCACCACAGAAGGAGCCTTTGGAAGTCATGGGGATAGTGAATGGAACCATAATTGGTGATTGTCATGCCTATTTTCAGAAGTAGCAGCACGTTGTTTTGATTACTGCTTCAAAATCAGTGTAAAAATCCCAGTTCTTAAAGATTTTTGTAGGATTTTTAAAATTTGGTTATCTTTTTGACCAGACCATTGATTTCATCAAGAGACTCCCAGTGAGGATTTTTTTTCCCCCATCAAGCAAATAATGACCTGGGAGAAACTGAGAGGTTATAAGATTCACCTAAGGGTCACAGTTAATATATATGTGTGGGAGCCAAATTCATTCACAGAATTGGAGCAATTCAGAACTCCACCAACATAGATATATGTCACTGTTCTCACACAACACATCCACCCCAACAATTGACATTTTCATTTTTGTCCTCTTTAATCTGGTAGGGATCAAGTAGAACTTCAGGGTTTCTCTTATTGTAATTATCAAGGCATTCTTTTATATGGTTATTTATAACTTGTATTTCTTCTTTTGAAAACTCCCTAACTATATCCTTTAACCATATATTCATTAGGTAGTAGCTTTTATTCTTGTATATGTATATCAGTTCCCTATATATGTTGCATATCAGACCTTTATCAAAAATATTTTCTGCAATGATTTTTACCAATTTACTATTTATCTTTTAACTGAATTGATTTTTTGCTTATACAAACACTTTTAAACTTTACTTAGAGGAAATTGCCCATTTTATTATCTATGATTACTTCCATCCTTCTTTTAAAATTCTTCCCCAGCCATAATTGTAGAAAATATTTACTTCATTTCTCCAATTTTCAATGCTTTATCCCTTCATATTTGTGTGTATATATATATATATATATATACATATATATATATATATATGTATCCATTTAGAACTAATTGTAACATATAGTATAATACTGATCTAAATCTAATTTTTTCTGGATTACTTTATAATTTTTCTGAACAGTTTTTGTCAAATAGCAAAATCTGTCAAAGTGCAAAATTTTGTCAAATCCTTACCCCAATAGTTTGTGCCCTAGAGTTTATTGAATACCATGTGTTAGGATATTTGATTGATTATTGGTTTCATTTACCTAACCTTTTCTATTGGTCAACTTCCCTATTTTTTAACTAACACTAAATACTTTTGATGAATACTTTTCATAGATTTTGACACTGAGCAATACTGTGTCTCTTTCATTTTTTACTTTTTTTTTCCCATTATTTCTTTCCTATCTTTTTGAGTTCATTTTGGAAAATCCATTTTGAGGAAAAGGCCAGCCATGCTCAATCCCTCACTCTCCTGCAGGTTCTGTTTCTGGTCCTCTGGACTTCATCATGCCCTAGTTATAGTGCCATCTTGAAAGATGTCTCTCTACTCTTATTCATTTATCCTACTATTGATTAATTCCATAGAAACTACGTTATGAAGAAGCTCCTGGACTGCCATGCTCAGTCATCTCACAACTTCATTTCTGACCTTCCAGACTTTTCCACCTGTTTAAATACTTTCTCCCACCCTCCTTTTTGTCAGTTTCTTTTTAATGTATATTCCTACTTTAGAATATTAACCTCTTAAGGGCAAAGACCATTTTGCTTGTATTTTATATTCTCAAAACTTTTAGCTATTTCTGGCATGTAGTAAGCACTTAATAAATGCTTTTTGACTTGGTTTAACTTACTCCTCACCTAAGAAGAAGGCAGCCACAAAAGAACCACCAAGGGACATTCTGACACTTAGCTGATAAATCATAATGGGCATTTCAGGCAAGAGAGTTTCATTCAACAGTTATTTAGAGGTGATCTCAATGTCTATCATTGTCCTTCATTTTTGAAGAAGATCATGACATCAGAGATGATGCCATGAAAAGCACATGAATTGGATTTGAGTGAGGGGGTGCTGTGCTAAGTCACCAGACTCACTTTTTCCTCCTGAGCCATCTGGGTCCAGTGGCCAGATATGAATCAGGATTACTGGAGATGGCCCTGTTTGAGAGGCAATGAGGGTTAAATGATTTGCCTAAGGTCACACAGCTAGTAAGTGGCAAGTGTCTAAGGCCAGATTCTAACTCCTGTCCTCCTGAATCCAAGGTCAGCACTCTATTCACTGAGCCACCTAGTTGCCCTTATCATTACTAAATATCCTTATCTTGAAATAGCTAAATAAATGTCTTTTTTTGCTAACTGTTGAATGATCTCTGATATCTATCTATTCTAATATATCTTTAACTTCTAATACTAATTTAATTGAGTCAGATCTAGTCCAGAACATCTTGCTATAGTAGTTTCAATTGATATAGTATCACAAATGTAAATTAATTTAATAATTTTTATTTTATTGTTATGGCCCAACAATGTACAATAAATTTGCATATTTTTTAAAATTCTTAACAAGTTTTATAGTTTTATTCATGCAAGTTCTGACTATGTCTTAGTGGATTGACTCCCAGATATTTTATACATTTTTAATTATTTTAAATAAAATTTGGTTTCATATCTCCCATTGCTTTTTTGTTAGTAAAATTCAGAATAGTTGACAATTTTGTGAGTTTATTTCCTATCCTTCTACTTCAAAAGAAGTGAGTAATTGTTTAAATAAATACCTAGCAGAATCTCCAGCATTTTCGAAGTAAACATTACATTAGCATCTAATAGTAACAATTGTGTTTTTTTAATTTATTTTTATTTTTTCCTAATTTCATATAAAGATGGTTTTCAATATATATTTTGTAACTTTTTTCTACCTCCCTGCTTTTCTTCTCTCCTCCCCATGACAGGAATAATCTGATATAGGAAAAATAATTTTGTTTGCTCTCTGTCAATGTTTATTTCTCCAATTTCTTTTTCTTGCATTTTTGATATAGCTAGTATTCATAGAATTATATTATATAATTATCATGGCAAATTAGCATTTTTGAGCAATGTTCCCTCCAAGCTACTTCTGTCTCTTGGAACAAAGCAGAATAAATCTAACCCCTTTTTTTAAATGACCATGCTTCAAATACTTTAAAACAATCATTATATCCCTCCAATATGATATACTGGAAGGAATAATAGATTTAGAGTTAGATGACATGGGTTAAAAACCTAGTTCTATTACATATCTATGTAACTTTAAGCACAATCTCTAATTTCCCTTATTAGGTCCACTTCATTTCCAAAGATTTTCATTACAAAATATTAAGGAATTAAACAGTTCCAAATCCATTCTTGAATTTCATCTTCTTCATCAACTTTTCGATTTTCAATTTGTTGTACAGAAATTCAATTCCCATCCTTGACATTATGTTAACTATCTGTTCCTAGATAGCATCTTAGCTACTTAACCATTTGTTCTCTCCCCAAATATCCTTTATCCTTCTCTTTTGCATCCCTTACCTTTGATGAAAAACAGTGATAAAAATATCCCCTATTCCCCTAGATTCTTTAGTTTCTTGCCCAATACTTCATAATCTTTGATAGTGCATTTGAGGTTTCTTATCACAATATCTTTTGTGGTCTACATTAATAACTAGAAGCAGGTAATAGTCTCTGGAGGTTTTCTATTATTTCATGAAGATATGCCTTGAGAAGGCATATTCTACTGCTATAATTAAGTCAACAAATAACTGGCTTAGTATTACTCACAAGGAGTCACCAATAATCACTTCTCTTCTTGCTCTGATCCTCACTGAATAATCTCTTACCTGAAAATGTCTATTGATCAACTTTATCATTTAATTCATTCATCCAATACATATTTATCAAATGATTACTCCATACTAGGCACTAGATTATCAGTCCAAGGAGGAGAAACTGGTAACTTCTCCCCAAGACACCTGGATGTCTCCTCTTCATAAAAAGATTCTACTTCATCTCAGCTATAATTTTCCAGAGCTTCTTATATAATACTTTTGCCCTTTCTAACTTATTAACCCTAGGGTTTACCTGCACACCATCATGATGCATCTGGGAGGACTTCATGGAGAATCATCTCAACAACCCCTCACAATGCTAAGATCTGTCTGTGGGATAAGCACTGGGATTAACTATATAAACACTCAACTCCTGGAAAAGCATATTATTTTCATGTGACTTAGTAGCTAATTTCTATATTCAAACTCCTTCAGAATTTTTTTTTTACTCTGCCCTCAAAAGAATAAAATGAATATTTGGCACTCATATCCTTATTCCTTTTTTCCCTTTTTTTTAAAATTTATTTTCATCCATTTGTATATGTATATTTCCAAGGTACAAAGTTTCCCTCCACCCTCCCTTCCCACCCCCCTCCCCTCAGTTGGGAATGATCAGGTTAGCATTTTATATACATAATTTGTTAAACATATTTACAAAGTAGTAGTTTTTGGCATGAAGAATTAGGATTAAGGGAAAGAGATACAGAAGAGATAATTTTTATAAAGTGTCCATCAGATTCAGTAGGGTTTTTTTCTGTGTATTTCATTTTGTTTTTTTTTCCTTCCTCTTGTTGGAGATAATATAGTCCATAATCTGTCAAATATAGTTATACTAGCTCTCTGGACTGCCAATAAGGGTTGCTTCCATCAAGGTTGTTAATGCCGATGTGCAAATTGTTCTCCTGGTTCTACTCCTTTTACTCAGCATCAGAACCTGCAAGTCATTCCATGCTTCTCCAGAGTCCAACCACTTATTGTTTCTTATAGAACAATAACATGTCATAGTATTCATGTACCATAACTTGTTTAACCATTCACCAATTGATGGGCATCCTGTCAATTTCCAATTCTTTGCCACTACAAAAAAAAGACAGCTATGAATATTTTAGAACATGTAGGACTTTTTCAATTTTTTATAATTTCTTCTGGATATAGTCCTAGAATTGGAATTTCTGGGTCAAAGGGTATGAACAGTTTTATTGCTCTTTGGGCATAGTTCCATATTGCAATCTAGAAAGCTTGGATCCATTCACAACTCCACCAGCAATGCATCAATGTCCCAATCCTCCCACAACCTCTCCAACATTGATCATTGTCCCTTTTTCTCATCTGGGCTAATCTAATAGGTGTGAGATGATAGCTCATTGTTCTTTTAATTTGCACTTCTTTAGTCAATAGTGATTTGGAGCATTTTTTCATATGATTATATATAGCTTTAATTTCTTCATTTGAAAACTGTCTGTTCATATCCTTTGACCATTTGTCAATTGGGGAATGACTTGTGACCTTATAAATTTGATGCAATTCTCTGTATATTTTGGAAATGAGACCTTTATCAGAACTCCTGGTTGTGAAAATTGTTTCCCAGCTTTCTGCTTTTCTTCTAATTTTGGCAGCATTGATTTTATTAGTGCAAAACCTTTTTAATTTAATATAGTCAAAATCATTCACTTTGTAATTTATAATGTGCTCTAATTCTTTTTTTTATCATAAATCTATCCTTTTTCCATAGATCAGATAGATAGAATATTTTTTGGTCTGTTAGTTTATCTATGGTATCGCTTTTTATGTCTAAATCCTGTACCCATTTTGACTTTATTTTGCTATAGGGTGTGAGATGTGAATCTATACCTAGTTTTTGCCATACTATTTTCCAGTTTTTCCAACAATTTTTGTCAAATAGTGAATTCTTATCCTAGAGGCTGATGTCTTTGGATTTGTCAAATGGTAGATTGTTGAAGTTGTTTACTGTGTTTTCTTTTGAACCTGGCCTAATCTATTGATCCATTACTCTATTTCATAACTAATATCAGGCAGTTTTGATGACTGCCACTTTATAGTATAGTTTTAGATCTGATAGAGCAAGGCCACCTTCCTTTACAATTTTTCTTTCATCAGTTCCTTTGCTATTCTTCCCCTTTTGTTACTATTTTTTCTAGCTCAGTAAAGTATTTATTTGGTAGTTTGATTAGTATGGCAGTGAATAAGTTATTTAATTTGGTTAGAATTGTCATTTTTAACCTCAACCTAACCATGAGCATGACATTTTTCCAATAATTTAGAAATGATTTTATTTGGGTGAGGAGATTTTTATAATTGTGTTCATACAATTTCTGGGTTTGTCTTGGGAGGTAGATTCCCAAGTATTTAATGTTATCTACAATTATTTTAAATGGAATTTATCATCTTTCTCTTGTTCTTGGGCTTTGTTCTTCATATATAGAAATGCTGATGTAGGTTTATTTTATATCTTGATACTTTGCTGAATTTGTTAATTGTTTCAAGGAATTTTTTTAGATGATTTTCTCAGGTTCTCTAGGTATATCATCATATCATCTGTAAAAAGTGAAAGTTTTGCTTCATCGCTGCCTATTCTGATTCCTTCAATTTCTCTTTCTTCTCTTATTGCCATTGCTAGAGTTTCCTAATAATTTATTGAATAGTAATAGTGATAGTGGGCATCATTATTTTACCCCTGAATTTATTTGAAATGCTCTGAGTTTATTCCCATTAAATATAATATTTGTTGATGGTTTGAGAGAAATACAATTCATTATTTTAAGGAAAACTCCATTTAATCCTATACTTTCTAGTGTTTTTAATAGGAATTTATGGTGTATTTTATCAAAGGCTTTTTCAGCATCTATTGAGATAATCATATGGTTTCTGTTGGTTTTACTTCTAGTATGTTTAATCATGTTGAGTGTTTTCCTAATGTTAAACCAACCCTGCCTGCCTGGTAGAAAATCCATCCTGATCATCGTATATTATCCTGGTAATAACTTGCTGTAGTCTCATTGCTAAAATTTTAATATTTTTGCATCAATATTCATTAGGGAGATTGGTCTATAATTTTCTTTGTTTTGGTTCTAACAGGCTTGGTATCAGTACCATGTTAGTGTCACAAAAGGAATTTGGTAGAACTCTTTCCTCTCCTATTTTTTTAAACAGTTTATGTAGAATAGGAATTAATTGTTCCTTAAATGTTTGGTAGACTTCATTTGTAAATCCATCTGGATCTGGAAACTTTTTCTTAGAGAGTTTATTGATAGTTTCTTCAATTTCTTTTTCTGAAATGGAGTTACTTAAGTAATTTTTTTCTTCTTCTGTTAATCTGGGCAGTTTGTATTTTTGTAAATATCCATCCATCTCACTCAAGTTGTCTAATTTATTGGCATACAATTTGGCAAAGTAGTTCCTAATTATCTCTTTAATTTCCTCCTTATTGATGGTTAGTTTACCCTTTTCATTTTTGATACTGGTTATTTGGTTATCTTCTCTCTTTCTAAAAATCAGATTAACCAGAGGTTTGTCTATTTTATTGACTTTTTCATAAAACCAACTCTTAGATTTATTTATGAGATCAATGGGTTTTTTTTTGCTTTCTATTTTATTAATTTCTCCCTTGATTTTGAGAATTTCTAATTTGGTATTTAATTGGGGATCTTTACTTTGTTCTTTTTCTAGCTTTTTCAGTTGCATACCCAATTCATTGATCTCCTCTTTCTCTATTTTATTCATATAGGCAGTTAGACATGTAAAGTTTCCTCTCAAAACTGCCTTGGCTGCATCCCATAAATTTTGGTATGATGTCTCATTTTTATCATTTTCTTGGATATAATAATTGATTATTTCTATTATTTGCTGTTTGATCCACCCATTCTTTAAGATAAAGTTATTTAATTTCTGATTAGTTCTTGGTTTATCTCTCCCTCTTTTTTATTACATGCAATTTTTATTGCATCATGATCTGAAGTGTGTATTATTTCTGCCTTTCTGCATTTGATTTTAAGGTTTTTGTGACCTAGTACATGGTCAATTTTGGTGAAGGTGTCATATACTGCCAAGAAAAAGGTATATTCTTTTCTGTCCCCATTAAGTTTTCTCCAGAGGTCTATCATATCTAAGCTGTCTAAGATTTCATTCATCTTCTTAACTTCCTTCTTGTATATTTTGTTGTTAGATTTATCTAGTTCTGAAAGAGGGAGGTTGAGGGCTCCCATTATTAAAGTTTTGCTGTCTTTTTCTCCTTGTAATTCACCCAACTTTTCCTCTAGGAATCTAGAAGCTATCCCACTAGGTACATACATGTTAAGTAATGATATAGCTTCATTACCAATGGTGCCTTTTTAAGAAGATGTACTTTCCTTCTTATCAGTTTTAATGAGATTGATATTTGCTTTTACTTTGTCTGAGATTAGAATCACTACCCCAGTTTTTTTACTTCGGCTGTGGCAGAATATATTTTGTTCCAACCTGTTACCTTTACCATATGTATCATTCTGCTTCAAATGTGAATCTTATAAACAGCATATAATAGGATTATGGTTTGTAATCCATTCTGCTATCCATTTTTGTTTTATGGGACAGTTCATCCCATTCACTTTTACAGTTAAGATGACTAATTTTGTATTTCTCTCTTTCTCCATTTATATTTACCTCTTCCTTTTCTCTTATTCCTCCTCATCAAAGTTTTACTACCTTTCAAACACTTTGATTTATTTTTTAAAAATTCAAATTTCAGTTTATTTTCACTTATACCTTCCTTTCCCTTCCCTTTTATCAGGCCTTCTTCCCTTATCTTCCTCTTTCCTAGTCCTCCCCTTTCCCTGTAGATTAAGCTAAATTTTTAAACCCAAGTGGGAATGTATCTTATTTCTTCACTGGGCTAAATCTATTGAATAGAATTTACACAGCATTCAGGTTCTCCCTTCTTTCCCTCTAAAATTATAAATCTTTGTACCTCTTCCCTTGGTGCTCTAATATGTTTGATAAGCTCCTATTGTTATCAAGATATCATCCCAGATGGCTTGCTTAATTGTTTGATAAGCAGCATTGACTCAAATTGCATCAAATTAAAATTATAATCATTTTTTCCTTACCCCCCCCTTTCAAGTATCTTTCAAGTATACACAGTCATCTTCATAAGCCAAAATATCCTCCAAAGCCATATCATTTCTTGAACTATTTGTGCCCCTCATCTCTGGCCTATTTTCTTTCCCACTTTACCTCTCTCCCCTCTACCTAGGGTATTTAACCTCTTGTTATCCCTTGTTAAATGAATCATCCTGATCTAATTAACTGAAAGCATCTTGAAGATCTCTAAGCACTGGGAGGCTCTGGAGGTTTCAATGAGAACTTTACAAATGATTGTAAAGTAATAGAGACACTGTCTCAGGCCCTTGCAGCTTATGATGCCTTCATATGCTTAGCACCTTATGACTAAAGCCAGAGTGTGATGAGATATTTTAGTTAAAGTTGACACTCCTACTTTTTTAGGGGTTTTTATCTCAAACATAGTGTGGAGATCTTGCACCTTTTCAATTGAGGGACAAGACCTAATTAAACCTATATCCCTTAGGTTCATTCTCTTCAATTATATTCTACCCTCTTATTATCCTTAGAGAAGTAAAATTCTAATGAGTTAAAATTGTTATATCTTCCCTTTTAGGTTTGTTTGTTTTGTTTTTTTTTTGCAAGGCAAGGGGATTAAGTGGCCTGCCCAAGGCCACCCAACTAGGCATTCACCAAGTGTCTGAGGCCGGATTTGAACTCAGGTACTCCTGATTCTAGGGCCGGTGCTCTATCCACTGTGTAACCTAGCCGCCCCATCTTCCCTTTTAGGGACAAACATTTGTTTAAAACAGTTTTGTTTTTTCGTTTCTCTTTTTCATTTACCTTTTTTTTATGTAACTCTTCAGTAGTGTATTTGAAATTGAATTCTCTTTTCATTTCTGGTCTTTGTGTCAGGAAATTCTGGAAGCCCTGTTTTTCTTTGAATATCCATCTTATCCCCTGACAATATATGCTGAATTTTGCAGGGTAGTATAATGTTGAAGCTGATAGGTCTTTGTTAGTCTGATTGTGTTCCATTTATATTGAATTGTTTTCTGTTTTCTGTTTGCAATAGTGTCTCTTTTATTTGAGTGTTCTGGAATTTGGTTATTACAGCCCTTGAAGTTTTTATCCTTGGGTCTCCTTCTGGAGGGGTTCTGTGGATTCTTTCAATTGTTATATTGTTATCTTGTTCTAGTAGATTGAGACAGTTTTCCCTTATAATTTCCTGCATGATGTTTTCCAGGTTCTTCTGTTAGTCTAGACTTTCTAGTAGTCCAATGATATGTAGATTATCTTTCCTGGAACTGCTTTCCAGGTCATTTGTTTTCCCTAGAAGGTACTTTACATTTTCTTCAGTTGTTACAGCCTTTCTATTTTGTTTGATGGAATCTTATAGTCTTGTAGAGTCATTGGTTTCTAACTGTTCAATTCTAGCTTTTAGGATTTTATTTTTTTCAGTTGCCTTTTGTGTTTCATTTTTAAAGGTGTTGAATTCTCTGGTCAACTTTTCACAATTTTCCTGTATGACTCTCATTTCTTTTTTTCCATTTTTTCTTCTTCCTCTCTTCTTTGGTTTTTAACTGCTTTTTTAAGCTCTTCGATGAACTTTTGTATTTGAGTCCAATTTTTAGACTGTTTTGATACTTCTGTGAGTGATGTTTCACAGCTTTCTACTTTAGACATAGCATTGCTGTCATCTTTATCTGTGAAGTAGTTTTCTATAGTGAGCACTCTTTTAGCTTTGTTGCTCATCTTTGTTGTTGTAATTCTGCTCCTGTGTATATGGAGTATAGATTCAAGCTTTCATTTTGCTGGGGCTGGAGTCTGATCCCTGGCTTGTTGTTGGCCAAGATGTTGCCTATGCAGTCCAGGCCTTGCCTTTGAACAGGTCCCCCCCCCCATCTTTATGTCCAGGTTCTGACTTAACAGAGGATTGTTCCCAACCCAGTCCTGTCTTTTACCCTGGTGTTTCTGGGTTCAGACTTTGTTTGAGGTTGGGATCCTCCCTGCTGGCTTGCTATCCAGGTGCTAGGACCTCTGTTATTATTAAACTGTTGGGACCTGGAATGCACTTGGGTAAAAGACTCTTTGTGGTTTTCCTCATTCTCAGCCTTCTGGACTTTTCTTCCCCTTTCCCCTCAAAGAGACAGACCTTCACTGAAGATCCTCCATGATGACTGCAGTTGAAAACTTCTTTGAATCTCTTCTTTTTCTTGGTGGGATCTGTAGTGTGAGTGTCAGAGTAGAGGCTTCATGTATCTTTTGTAAGGAAAAGCTTGGGAGCTTGTTAGCAACATCTCACCATCTTGACTTTGCCCTTGGCTCTAGCAGTAACTTATTCCTATCCAAATTAGTGACTAACTACTATTTTTTTCTAATTATAGCATAAATGCTTTATAAGCAAATAACAATTTATTCTAAGACATTCTGTATCTTTTTATTTGCACTGTCTAAATGCATACATATATTGTATATACATATATGTATATATATATACATGTACATATATATGTATATATATATATATATATATATATTTATATATACATGCACACACTCAATCTGTTCTCTCAACAACTACTCTACCACCTCCTTTCAAGGGGTCAGTACTCCAGATCTACTTCACCACAGACATTCATAAAGCTTATGCTGACCTTGGGATGCTGTACCATGTATTGCCATTTTTCTGTACCTTCATTCAATCAACAAGCATTTATTAGTAAAAGACAGAGCTAGGAAGTAGGAATACAAATACCAAAAAATGAAACTATCTCTGCTCTTAAGGAACTTATCTATTCTATTACCTCAAGGCTAATGAGAATGGTCTCAGAAATCAAACTCACATAGTCTAAGTGTGACAGTGTGCCATCGTGTGATAACCTTGATCAGAGACAGTTAGGATTACATACAAGTAATAAGTTTTTAGTCCCCTTTGCTTGATCACCTAATTTCCATTAGGCTTTATAAAAATGCCATGAGCAAAGTCACCACCCAAAAAAACTTCTTTTTATGATAAAATATGATAATCATGTCCCCCTTCCATGTTCTATTGTCATTCTTGCCAGATATTTTTTTCTATTATCCCCATTAAAAAGCAACACCCTCATCCCTCCACCACACACACTGCATTGAAGGGTGAAAGGATACAGAACAATGAAATAAATATGGTTTCTTTGTTTTTTCTAAATACAGGATGTCTCCAAAATCTTAGTATAGCTTTAAGCTTCACTGACTCAACCTAAAACATTATAAATTATTGCTATAGTAAGCAATTACTATTGTTAATAAAATTTATTAATTGCATGCTCATGTATACTCATTCTTATTTTATTAATTCCCTGCCCCACCAGAAATACCAAAGTTATAACCATGGAGAAAACAAATAACTATTTCTCAATAGCTCTTGAATGCCAAAGAACCATTCTCCCCTACAGTGACAGCTGTGGCAATTTATAGACATATTTAGAGTTCCAAAATAAATCTCTAAATTCCAAAACCTAGCATGGGAAAAATTTCTTGATTTTAAAAACAAATGTCAAAGTTTGAAAATGAAAGTGGTTATATTATTTCATTGAGCTGGTTGATGAAGGAAAGTGTGTAACAGATTCAAAGCCTGATCAGCCCCATTCTTTTTTTTTGCTCTACCCCACCCTATTAGCGCTTTTAGAAGTTATTACAAGATGACAAATGGGTAGACAAGATGTCTTCCTCACTCCAAATCCAGCATTCTGTCATTGACTCCTAAATTCATATTGCCATTTGAGTTTTCCTTTGAAAAACCTTTTCTGATCAGCCTAGCTGTTAATTCTCTCTCTCTCTCTCTCTCTCTCTCTCTCTCTCTCTCTCTCTCTCTCTAATTTATATTAATCTGTTTGTTACATATCTTTAATAAAATATAAATTTTCCCTGGGAATAGGAACCACTTTTAATTTTGTCTTTATATAATCCATGACCTAGTACCACAAGCTCTAGCTTAATATTAACAAGGTTCAATCTTATCAGGGATTAACTCAAGAATCGGGAAACTCTAAATCTCACCCCCTGCCTTATTTTGCTTCTATCTAGTTTACCCAGGATTTTCAGAATTTCACTCATCTCACCAAATATAAACAAAATGGTTCAATTCCTAAGTTAGCATTAAAGGTAATTGTACATATATATATCATATATATGTATATTTGATTAAGGACAGGCTTTATGTCACCCTATAAAAAGTCTACAAGCAATACAGATAACTAACTGGAGCTTATAAGCAACACAGAAAAATATGAAGAACTAATAGGAACTGACATATATAGACTTCTAGTTTTGGAGCAACTAGGTGGGATAGTATATATAGCACCAGTCCTGGAATCAGGAAGACCTGGGTTCAAATCTGGTCTCAGACATGTAATATTTACTTAGCTGTGTTACCTTGGACAAGTCACTTAATCCTATTGCCTTACAAAAACAAAACAAAAACAGACCCCCAGTTTTATCCTTCATTTTCATAAAGGAACAATGGCAACATGGGATAATGTCTTGACTTGCCAATAAATTGGATTTAAGTAAAGTAGAATTGCCCAAGATTTTCAGTTTCACTTTCTCTTCTAGACTAAGCAAAGTCCAGTGACAAAGACAAATATCAGGTTGACTAGCGATGTTCTAAAATTCGGTGAATGACCTTTGGTGTCTTTGATGTCTAACCAAGCTATAAGCTCCCCACGGTATCTGCTTCTGCCATGTACATGGCCATTGTAATAAATTATTCCTATTCACCCATTCCACTAAGGACAGTCTTCCCATACTTGGAGAAGATATCCCCAACTCACCTATGGATTTGAGGCCTGTCAGTTACCTTCAAACTGGCTTAGCCTATCTGCTGAGATGGCTTTACCTGGATGTGACTACTGTGCATGCTACAATTTCATGGAGCTTGGGTGAAAAGTCAACACCAAAGATAGATAAACAACTCTGAAAAGGGTTTGGCAAGCCCTCGTGGAAATGCTAATCATCCCTAAACCTCCATAAAATCCTTATAATGGAAGGAAAACAAACCTGGAATTGGTACAAAGTAATTTCTTCCATCATACCAGTCCATCTAAATAATAAATGGTAATAGGAGAATACAAATTACAGATCTTTTTTTCATATCATGATTTAGTAACCTGGCTGATTCTTCCATCTGAGGCCATATGTTGCATCTTCAGAACATTCCTTCATATACCTAAGGTTTCAGGAACTCTCATTATTCTTCCAGAAAAATGGGATTGAAACACTTCCACAGCTCAGTCTTCTGTTTCCTTCTCTACAGTTATCTTCTTTCAAACCAAGAGGTTCTGAAAATTCTATGACTTCTATTTATAGTATTAAATCATGAAGCATGTGTCCCTGGAAAAACTGGAGAATAAAAAGGTTTCAACCTTCAAGATTCAGATTGGTTCTCAAGAAACTGTCAAGCAGGGGTGGCTAGGTGGTGTAGTAGATAAAGCATGGGCCTTGGAGTCAGGAGTATCTGGGTTCAAATCCAGGCTCAGACACTTAATAATTAATTACCTAGCTGTGTGGCCTTGGGCAAGTCACTTATCCCCATTTGCCTTGCAAAAACCTAAAAAAAAAAGAAACTGTCAAGCACTCAATTCATGACATGTCTTCAAAGGCTAAAGTAGATCTGTCCTAAGCACTTTAATAGATCAAAAACTAAGGGTTAGCTTTAATCTACAATAACTCAAACAATAAAATCATCTACTATAACTAAACAACTATTCTACAGAAATATTCATACCTGTTAGGATATTCAAAGTTTTTAATTGGAAACAATGTTTCTTATATGTGTTTCTTAAGACATTTTTACACCACAAAATAAAATGCTTTAATCAATCCAAAAATGACTTTTATGGCAGAAGAACTTCTGCCTCAAGTCTTTGAAAGGAAGTCCCCCATGGGAACCTGTCCCAGAGGATGTGAGGTTTGCATAAAGAATATCTGATCCACAGTTACTGAACAGCTCCTTGTCACCATCTAGACCCTGCCATACCTAAAGGGGCAGTTGAGCAAGTCCATAAAAAACAGAGAAGGGGGAGGAACAAAGCTTAACCGAGAGGCTCCAATCTACAAGTCCTGGAGAAAGAAATAAAAGAGGGTCTCTGGAGTCTCAGCCCTCTTTTAAGTACAAAATTATGTCAGACTACCACCCCAGCCCAGGACCTCTAAGGGCCTGGACCACTATGAGATGGGACAAAACCACCAAGGAGTCAAGAGAAAAGGACCACAGCAGGTTTGGGTTACTCTTCATCTGATCCATCATACTTCCAGGAACTGTGAGCTAATAACCTTGGAGTGAAAAGGTTCAGACCACATATGGCCCAGGTCACCCTTTAAATAGACCATTATAAGGAGCAACAAGAAGATTAACGGAGCCAAGTAGAGGAGAGCAGGTTGAACAGCCCTATGGATCTAAGATGGCCCTGTCACAGTCAGCAGACCTACGAAGTATCTGATGAGAGTCAAGTGGAAATAGGAAACCTTTTGCAAGATATTCCCCAGTCCCAGCTTCTGACAGGAGTCACTGTTGGCTTGTTTTTTGTAGTTATCATGGTGCAGCACAAAAGAACAGGAAGAATCCCAGTGTCATGATATCACCTATACCCAGTATGAAGAGTGACTGCCTATAGATCTTGGAAACACCAGTTTTCCAGGAAGCAGCAATAGTAGAACCTCTCGGCCCACTTACAAGTAGAATGTCTAGGGATCTGTCTACTGGCTGGGGAACCTTTTGACCATGATGTTGCTATTAAAGATATAGGTGGAGAAAAAGGTTCCAAGAAGCAAATGGGAGACCTCGAGGTTTCCCTGAAGGCAATCATTGCCTTACATAAATCCATGGCCGTAATATTCATGAGAAGCCAATGGCTAGTCGGCACCCAAATGAGGACAAGCATGTCAGAAAAGGAAAAGGAGAGCAACTCTGCAGTAATCATTGTTTCAAATAATGTCCTTATTCCTTTAGCCTCACCAAGTCAAACAAGCTCTCCTGTTCATCCCTCTTTCATTTGAAACATTTTATAATCACTTAGTTTCACATGTCTTCAATGATCAATATATTGTCTTGTACATAGAAGATTTTTAATAAATGTTTGTTGATTCAGCTGAATTGACAGAATTCTTCACTCTTTTGACATGTCCTCATAACTTGGACAATTAAGCACTCATCCAACAATTCCATTCCTGTTACTTCCAAATTCTTAATCTTATCCAATCCAATACTAATACTAATGCTAATCTAATAGTTCCAAGTTCCTAATACTTTTTTATTTTGTTTTAAGTTTTATTGATGTGTTTTGTTTTTACATTATCAATAATTTCAGATTACCTTCACTCCTTGAAAAGTCTTTTATAACAAAATAAAAATTAAGTAAAGCTAATAATAAATGGTCTCATCTGAAAATACATGCAACATTTCACATCTGTAGCAGTCCCCCTACACACACACACACACACACACACACACACACACACACACACAGAACCTCTCTTTTAAAAATTTACATAAATCTCTGTTTTCTCTCTCCCAGATCCCACCCTATTAAGGGGGAAAGGAAAAAACAAAGTCCTTGTGATAAATTTGCAGTTAAGAAAAACATTCCCTCAAATATATCCCAGACCTCTTGTCATCTCTCCCACAAGAACTGAGTTTCCTCTCTTACCTAAGATGACATCCACCAGCTGTGTCCCAAAGGAATTTAAAGTCACATCTTCCTGTCATCAGGTCCAATTCCTCCAACCAGGAACCTGAGGCTTTGTGAGAAATGTAGTTTTTTTTTAATTGGGATGGGCTGTGTATTTACTGCACAGAAGGTCAGGCAGGATAAGATTCATCTCATGTGATCCCTGTTATACTTGGCATTTCAAAGCTTCTGTATCAACTGTTTTGGTTTTGCTTTGTTTGGTTTTTGCAAGGCAATGGGGTTAAGTGACTTGCCCAAGGTCACACAGCTAAGTAAATATTAAGTATCTGAGGATGAATTTGAACTTAGGTCCTTCTGATTCCAAGGCTGGTTCTGTATTCATTGTGCTTCCTAGTTGTCCCTTTATTGACTTCTACCTTGTAATTCAACCAAATTCAGTGCAACAATTCAACAAACGTTTATCATTTCACTATATGTAGAGTACTTTGCACTTTACTAGGTTCTGGGGATGGAAGGAAGGAAGGAAGGAAGGAAGGAAGGAAGGAAGGAAGGAAGGAAGGAAGGAAGGAAGGAAGGAAGGAAGGAAGGAAGGAAGAGAGGGAGGGAGGGAGAGGAAGGAAGGGAGGGAGGAAGGGAGGAAGGGAGGGGAGGGGAGGGGAAGGAAGGAGAGAGGAAACTGATTTGAAAGGATAATAAGGTTCTGAAACATAGAGGATAGGAGAAAATACATAGTGAATGGCTCAGTGTAAGAAATGGAATGCTGAATTCAGGATATAAATGTAGCTGTAATCCAGAATGTATCAAGGAGAGAAATACCAGTTTGATCAGGAAAGGTAGCTTGGAGCAAGATCTAAATGTCAGCAAGATCTGTTTCTTAGCCTGTGTATGTGATATAAAAAACAATGGAAAGTTTTGAGCAAGAGAGGTTGTGTCAAGGATAGTTTAGAATAAGAGAGATGAAAAATATGTTGAACAATAGGAGAGCTATTGCAATAATCTAAGTGAGACTCAATGAACTAGAATTGTGGCACTGCCAGTGAAGTGGAGGACTGAATGTACAGGAGGATGTTGCACAGGTAGAATTTAACAAAAAAAAAAACAACAAAAAAACTTCACAACTGATTCAATGAGAAAAAGGGAAGAGGCAAAAATGAATCTGAGGTTAGGAACCTGGGTGACTGAGAAGATAATAGTATTATTGACAGAATTTGTTAAGTTTTCCATTGGACAATTGGGGTTAAGTAACTCACTATGGAGAAAATGAGGTACTCTGCTCCCCCTTATCTAGCACTTAAGAGAAAAAGAATTCTCTGAAAGATGTACTCCTCCTTTTGAACAAAATGGCATTTTGATAAAAGTTGATAGTGAATATAGAATTCTTTAAATGATAGTAATTTGACTCATTATAAATATATGCATGGTCAACAGCTTCCTATGTTCCTCAGTATTATAGTTTTTAAACTTTATATTAACAGGAGATTCAGTGATTGTGTGATAATTGCAAAGAGTCAAACTGGATAACTTAGGGATTTTGCTAGTATATTTACAAAATGAAATTATTCTACTTGGTTATTTATATTATTTCAATGGTACTGGAGGCCTTTGTCAGTTTTCCCTCATTTTCTAGTATATTAGGGAAATTATCACCCTAGTTTTTAAATTAGCAGTTTTTCTTGACCTAATTTCTAACAGATTTTAAGGCTAAGCATCAAGCTCTAAACACAAAAAATTATAGTCATAAGCCAAATTAAAGTTTCATAATTTTGGTTTGGTTTTTTTTTGCTTATGTCTATTCACATAACTGAATGAGAGCCAAATCAGCCTAACAATTCATACTCATATAGAAGAAAATAAGTAAAAGATATTGGAAAAAATTTTAAACCAATTTTATATAGATTATCTAAGTTTATTTCACCCAGAAATTATGGAAGGAATCATTCAAATAGATTCATTACAAGAAAGAGACAGTATTTTTCATGTTTGCTTTCAAATATATCTTGATTTTCATACAAACTCACAGTTCCAAATCCTGAGGTTTTCCAAAAAGAATTTCCGATGGGAAAGAATATGCTAATATTTCTCAAAAGGCACACATGGAAAAAATGAAATCTGACTAATGACAGATGTTAGAATAATCATGAAAATACTGGAGCGGAGAGTCTATATACATAATCTTGTATAACACTGAATAATCTATTGTTCTATGATCCTTGAAATACCTGTAAAGTATGAATAGTATTATAGCAAATGAATAAGAATTGCATAAATTTTAAAAAAACCCAAAATATTCTTCTCTTCTTAATCTTACATCTGGTTTATAAAGCACTGAATTCTTTTGATCAAAATTATATTTTAATTAAAACTGACAATATAAAATTCTTAAAATTCTAGCAATTTTTTACATTATAAATAAGTACATAGTCTGAACAGCATCCCATGGTCCTAATGATGATATGTCATCTATGATTAGATGGTTAAGTAGAGAGAACACATATAATACAGAATATTCCATCTTGGAATAATATTGGTTTTACTTTTTTACTTACTTGAAATGAAAAAAAATTAGGATAATCAATTTCATTGTTTTTCATATCAACTTGATGGAAGTAGGCAATTATGCAATGGAAAAGTTATTAAATTTGGAGGCAGAAAGAGTGGGATTCAAGTTTCTCTTGCTGGCAGTGCGACCATGGAAAAGTCGCTTAATCTCTTTTATTTCACCTATAAAATAATTTTATAAATTTGAAACTAACTTTAGCACTGGCAGAGTAGGGCAAAGTTTAGTATTATTCATAGATGGATTTAAATGGATTGTGATTAGCATGAAAGGAGTGGAAAGTAATTGAAATGAATTTTCTCACTCTAAAGCAAATAGTACACTAAACTCAGGGAGTGAAAGCTTAGAAATTAAGAAGTTCGAAAGACAATTATAACCTGGATAGCATATGATGGATTCGAGTTAAGATGGCAATCTCAAAAATGGTAGAGAACACCAAAATTGTCATATAAATTCCAATAAATATCTGAAAAACACTCTAGAAAGGAAATGATAAATAATATAAATAAATAAAACTAAGCTTCTCCATCCAGTTCAGAAGACAAAGAAGGTTAATAGAAGGGTCATACCAGGGAAGTCTGATGGAGTTCAAGTGAACATGAAGGCTAATGCAGGTTAAGAGAGATATTATCTAAGGAAATGAACTTGAAATTTGTTAAAGAATCTGGAAGTCAGGAATGAGAAGAACCACTTCAAGGAAGCTATCTATCCCCATGATCAAGGAGATCAAAAAAGGGGAAATTAAAAAGAGAGAACAAAATATAAAAATCAGAGATCAGCCTCTGAGCTTGGTGAAAAGAAAGGAACCAGAGATTTAGGAACTTGTCACTTAAAATACAGATTATTAGTAAATTACAGATTTAACTATAGCTAATGATTGTAAACTACATGGTACAGAACAAGCTAAATGGTATAGTGGATAAAATGCTAGATCTGCAAGGATTAAAAACAAATCCAGCCTCAGGTACAAGTTATGTGATCTTAACCTCTGTCTGCCTCAGTTTCCTCCTCTGTAACATGCAGATAAGTATAACACCTCTTCCCAGGATTGCTGTGAGGAACAAATGAGATAATCTGAAGCATAATAGTTGCTATGTAGCAGTCACTCATAACAGAAGATAGCAGAATATATTGGAAAGAAAAATTCAGCAGTAAATATTAACAAGAAACACAGTCAAACCAGAGATACACCAAAAGAAAGTAAGGAGTTAGAGAAAAACCTAGGAAGTCTCAAAACTAAACTCAAAAAGGAAAGAGAAACAATTATGGTTTCAATTGAGCCAATGGCAAAAAGAGACTTAATTAAAAGAATTAAACAAGGAAACTCCATTTTGCTGAAAGGTTACAGATATAAATTTGAATAATTAACATGTATGTTGAGCATTGACATAGAATCCAAAAATATAAGGAAAAGTGAAGAAAAAATTACTTTGCAAAAACTATAATAGAAACTTCCATGTACCCTTTCAGCTTCAAATAAATATAACCAAAAATAAATAAATATTTTAAGGTATATATGACACTTTTATTACATATATTACAGCTCTAAAAACCACAAATGCAGAAAAGCTAAAATATTTAGCACAGGCTTTGCTGATCACAATACAATTTTTAAAAATTTTATCTAACAAAGTTTGCTGGAAAAAGTATAAAAACCCAATTGTAGATTAAATAATCTAATCCTAAAGAATTGGTGAGTCAAAAAAGAAGTCATTGAAATGATATATATTCTATTAAAGATTGTAACAATGGGGGGCAGCTAGGTAGTGCAGTGGATAGAGCACCAGCCCTGAAGTCAAGAGGACCAGAGATCAAATCTGATCTCCAGACACTTAAATAATTATCTAGTTGTGTGATCTTGGGCAAGTTAACCCCATTCCTTTCAAACCCCTCCCCCGCCAAAATAGGTTGTAACAAGGAAACAACATGCCAAAATTGAGGTTGCAGTCAAAGCAGTCCTTAAGTGAAATTTTATATCTCTAAATACTCTGGTTACCAAAAAGGAGAAAAAGACAAATCAATGAACTGAATATGAAACTATAAAAAAATAAAAATTTCAAATGCCAATAAAACAACAAAACAGAATTTTTGAGAATCAAAAAAGATTTGAAACAAATATTCATTTTAAATAAAAGAATTGGGATCTTTAAAAAAAATAAAATAGATAAACCATCAGGTAATGTGATTGAAAAAAAAGAACAACAAATAACCAATGTCAAAAATAAAAAAAAGAGAATTCACAAAAATGAACAAGAAATAAAGAATATTATTAGAAACTATCTTGCCCAACTATAAACTAATAAAATCAATCATTTAAATGGCATAAATGAATATCTACAAAATATATATAATGATAATAGTGAAAGAAAATAATTTAAATAACAGATTCTCAGAAAAAAGAAAATGAAAAACTACAAGTGATTTCAAAAGAAAAAAATCTCAGGACCAGTTGAATTCACAAGTGAATTATATCAAACAATTAAATTCTAAAATTATATAACTTGATTGCCAAAAGAGCATAAGAAGAAATTCTACCAAATCTCATCTATGACACAATATGATTTTGTTACCTAAACTAGGAAGAATAAACAGGAAAACAAAAGCGGGGGGGATTACAGACCAAGATCTAATGTGTATTGAAGAAAAATTTTAAATAAAATATTAGCAGAAAGGCTATAACAACATATCACAAATATTATATACTATAATTTGGTTGAATTAATTGCAGGAATGCAAGACTAATTTAATATCATGAAAGCTATGTGCTTATTAAATATAATAACAATATAATAAAAACATATCAGTAAATGTAGGGAAAGCTTTTGAAAAAATACAACCATATCTCCTTTAAACACATACACACAATATTAGAATATATGGGCCTATCCTTAACATGGTATGTTAGATACATAGAATGTATCTAAAAATCAATATCTAGCATTATGTATAGCATGGATAAATTAGAATTACCAATAAGACTAGAGGTAAAACAAAGTTGTCGTTTGTCACACTTATATTTGATATAGTTCTTAAATAAAAGAAGAAAAAAGAAATTGAGGAAATAAGGATAAGTAAAAAAGAAACAAACAAAACATTTTGCAGATGATATGATGGTGAATTTGGATGACTCCAGATAGTCAGAGTTAATTGAAACAATAACCCCAACAAAGTTGTAAATTATGAAATAAAGGTGCACAAGTCATCAGAGTTCTATGTAATTCAGAGTAACAAGAAAAAATAGAGAAATTTTATTTAAAATAACTATAGAATCATAAAATATTTGAGAATCTATTTAGTTTTAGTAGAATCAGGCCGCAAAAGAAAATATATACTAGGATTTTTTAGAGACTGTATAAATACTTTTATAATATACTTGTTTACAGAAATAAAGAAAAACACAAAGTTGTAAAAATTTAATTGCCTAGCCAAAATAATAAAAATAACAATGCTACCTTTATTTAGAGTTATGGCAATCAGATTTCAGAAGGGTTATTTTATAGAACTAGAAAAAATAAAAATAAATTCATGTGAAAAAAAATTAAGAATCTCAAGGGAAATAAGGGGGAGAAATGAGGACAAAGAGGACCTAGAATTACCAGATGTATTACAAAATAATGATTCTCAAAATAATGTGATACTAATTAAAAAAATACATTGATCAGATCCTCCTTCACAATGATATAACATATCTATTGTATCTTCAAATATTGTTTCCACCTTCACAAGATTCTTTAAATGTGTCCCTTTCTTTTCACTCACATAGCTCCTACCTTGATGCCCGTTCTCTTTAATCTTACTCTTGGACTATTGCATTAGCCTGCTGGTTGGTCTCCCTATCTAAAGACTCTCCTCAATACAGTCCAGCCTCCTTTCAAGATGCAAAAATGATCTTCCTAAAATGTAGACCTGAATATACTATCTCATTATTCAATAAATTTTTTGTGGCATCCTATTAGCTCCTATATTTGGTATACTTGACCTCCACACCATTATCTCCTAGTTTTGATTTGCAAGTTCAGCTCAAAGTCCACCTTTTTTTACACCTCGCCTCTCATATTATTTTCCATCTACTCTGCATTTATCTTTAATATATATTGTTATTTACATATTGTACCTCTTCTCCCAGTAGAATGTGAACTCTTTAATTAAAGTCTGTGTTTTTACTTTTTTTTAAATCTATCGGGGTGGCTAGGTGGCGCAGTGGCTAAAAGCACCTGCCCTGGAGTCAGGAGTACCTGGATTCAAATCTGGTCTCAGACACTTAATAATTGCCTAGCTGTGTGGCCTTGGGCAAGCTACTTAACCCATTTGCCTTACAAATGAATAAATGAATAAATAAATAAATAAATAAATAAATAAATAAATAAATAAATAAATAAAATCTATCCCCATTATTTAACCCTGGTTGGTAACTAGCAAATGTTTGTTGGTTAATTGATGCAGAAAGTATGCCCAAAATACTAGAAACCTTTTTACATCTTTTAACACTCTAAGAGTCTAGTTGATCATCTCTTTTATTCTTGTCACATGATCACTTCATTTGCAAATTATACATTTTTCTAAATGATCTTTTTTCTAATTCCCATTTTCCAAGTCATTTTTAGTAACTTATTATAGTTTACTTTCAGCCATCACACATCATTCCAATGCCTTCAAAATCACCCCAAATTTCATTCTTTAGCCATTATAGTGGTCTGTAATTTATATCCCTATTGCCTCAGAATGCTAATGAAATCATTAGCTCAATACAAAAAAAATTTAAAAGAATACTCTGGAGAAATAACATGTTTTGGTACATAGTATTGAGTTTGGAGTTAGGAATTTTTAAGTTCAGATTGTACTTCTGATACTTATTATTTGTGTGACCCTTGGTACAACATTTAATCTTAGGTAGATTTCTTGAATCAAGGAGCAGGGGATTATTAGAAACACTGATTTAAAATTTCCAAATGAACTCCAAATCCTTCCTTTTCTCCTATTCAATTCTGAGCCTAGCATAACCATTTGCTCTTTCTGTCCAAGATCAATACATGGATAGACTAACTAGTCTATTGGTCCATCTGCATATCATAACCCAAATAATAATTTGTTTTCCTAGAATATATCCCAAGATAGAAGATAGAGTGGTGGAGCCATCTCCAGTTGTCCTCATTCATATCTGGTCACCAGACCAGAGGAGAAAGTGAAGATGGTGACTTTGCACAGCCACCCCTTCATTTAAGTCCAATCTACTTGTATGGCATCACTTCCCTGATATCATATTCTTCTTTTTTTTTTTTTTGCAAGGCAAACAGGGTTAAGTGGCTTGCCCAAGGCCACATAGCCAGGTAATTATTAAGTGTCTGAGACTGGATTTGAACCCAGGTACTCCTGACTCCAAGGCTGGTGCTTTATCCACTATGCCACCTAGCCGCCCCTATCATATTCTTCTTCAAGAATGTAGTACTATCAACAAACAGGGGTGTAGAGAGTGTTCAAGGGAGACTAGTACTTGGTATGAGGCCTGCCAGGGCTGCTATCCACCTTTGATGTCCACCTGAGCCACCCAACTCTCACCTGTAGATCCAAGAAATTATAGCATACAGTGGCCACATCCCAGTAAACCATTTTGGAAGGCAGGCTAAACCAGGTTGAGGGTAAACAAACCAAGGGAGATTCAAGCTCATCTATGAGTAGTGGGAGGTGTGATATAACATGTGAAGTCTTCCATTAGTGTAATGGGCAAATAAGAACACTTTGTTCCAACAGCCAGCTGAACCTGGTGCTGTGGAGCACTTAAAGTTTGGTTAGACATCAAAGTTGCCAAAGTCATCCACTGCATCTAGAGCCATCACCCAGTTGTCCTGATTCTGTCTTGCTATGCTGGATCATGATGACTTTGGAAGGGGTGGTGGTGGCAATACTTCATGCTGTTACTTAAATCCAATTTACATGTGCAACAAAAGAATCACTCATTACCATTCCTCAAAGCCCTGTGATGAAGCAGCAGATGTGGATACACTGGGAGCTGCAGCCACAACCTCGCACACAGGTGGCCCACATCATAGGGTCATTTCTCCACCAAAAGCAGCAGTGAGATTCAACAGCCCCCGTGTGACTGAGCAGCCCTTTAAGGATTGCACTGCTCAACTCCTGATGCCAGGAAGCAGCTAGAAAAAGATACCCTAAAAATTGTCCGCTTACCCAACCCTGGCCTGATAACCATGGCAGGCAGGGAATTGCACAGTCTGGTCAAGACACCAAAAAAATCTACAAAAAACTTCTTCAAAAAAGATTCCTCTCACCATCAGTGAGTAGAATGTGCACAAACTTGTAGACAACAAAGATCCAAATAGACTTGAAAAACTTACAGCTCTTATTGCAAGAGAACTCAGCAGGTATCATATCAAAATAGCCCTGAGTGAAACAAGACTAGAATGAAGACTGGTTTACTGAAATCAGAGCTAGATACATGTCTTTCTAAGTGGCTGCAGTGACAGGGAATGCCTTGAAGCTGGGGTAGGTTTTGCAATCAAAGTTAATCTAGTCAACATTCTTGAATGCCAATAAAAAGGAGTGAATCACAGACTCATGACAATGAGATTGCCACTTCCAGGAACCTATGCTCCCACCATGACAAACACTGATGAAGTTAAAGAAAAAATTTATGAAGACCTAGAGACCCTTATCATCAATGTACCAAAAGAGGACAAGTTTATCTTGGTGACTTTATTGCTAGAACAGGCTCAGAATTCCAGACATGGCAGGGAGTCCTTGGGAGAAATGGAGTTGGAAACAGAAACAGCAATGGTCACCTACTACTGAAGACTTGTGTATCTCATGATCTCATCACAAACACTGTCTTCTGTTTATCTAAAAACAATAAAACCTCCTGGATACACTCTCATAGCAAACATTGGCATCTATTACACTATGTGATCATAAGAAGAGACAGACAGGATGTGAGAGTGACAAAGGCAATGTGTGGTGCAGAGAGCTGGACTTATCATAAACTTATCCTCTCTAAGCTAAATATTCACATTCAAGGCAAAATGAATACTAGAAGAATTAATGTCAAGAGATCTGAGCTGGGGGAAAACTAAGCCAACACATTAGTTGGCAACAGAGAAGCAGAAAAAGAATGGTCAGCTTTTAGAGATTGGTATACAGTACTGCATTTGCTCATTTGGGTCAGAATACTTGCAAACACCAAGACTGGCTTGATGAAAATGATGAGGAAATACAGAAGCTGTTAAATGAAAAATGAGAACTCCACAGGGTTTACCAGCAGAATAGTTCATCCATTTCTAAGAAGGCAGCATTTAATTCTAGCACAGGTAAAGTACAAGCAAGAGATGCAGGACTCTTGGCTCAGTAAGAATGCTAATAAAATTCAATTTTATACAGATGATAACAAACTAAAATGCTTTTATGATGCTCTGAAGGCTATTTATGGACCAAAGACATATGGTGCATCCCAACTACACAGTGTTGATGGATCCACATTGAATAAGGAGAGGGACATGATCCAAGAGAGATGGGTTGAACATTTCCATAGTGTTCTTAGCAGACCATCATCAACCAATGCAGAAGCCATTGATCATTTACCTCAAGTTGAGGTAATCAGGCCCTAGCTGAAATTCCAACTGAAGAAGAGGTTCTGAATGCCATTAGGTTCCTTTCTAGTGGAAAAGCAACTGGTGCTGATTCTATTCTAGCTGAGATCTACAAGGTGGGAGTGGGGGTGGGAGGGAGGCATTGCTCATCCAAAAACTGACTGAAAGTTTCCAGGTTGTATGGCATGAAGAGGTTATAACCCTAAGAATTCAAGGATGTTTCCACTGTGCATCTCTATAAAGATAAAGGTAATAGATTGTTCTGTGACAATCACAAGACATATAATCTCTTTTAGTCATTGCTAGTAAGATTGATGCCAGAGTCCTCAAATAGGCTGATCTTTCACCTGGAAGATGGTCACCTCCCTGAGAGCCAGTGTCTTCAGAAAGGTAAAGGAATAGTTGATATGGTGTTTCAGGAAAAATGCCAGGAATGGAACAGATGTCTGTATACAACATTTGCAGATCTGACCAAGGTCTATGTCATGCCAATTTATGGAAAATTATGCCAAAATTTGGTTGCCCAGAAAAGTTCATCAGTGTTATACATCAATTTCATGATGGCGGTGCATGCCTGGGTTCTGAATAGTGGACAATGCTCGAGAGATTTCCCAGTCATCAATGAGTGAAACAAGGATGTGTCCTTGTTCCCATACTTTTTAGTAAAGGGGCAGCTAGATGGCACAGTGGATAAAGCACTGACCTTGAAGTCAGGAGGACAGGAGGTTGAGACTCAGACATTTACTAGTTGTGTGGCCTTGGGCAAGTCACTTAACCCTCATTGCCTTGTATCCAAAGCCATCTCCAGTCATCCTGATTCCTATCTGGCCACTGGACCCAGATGGTTCTGGAGGACAAAGTGAGATTGGCGACTTAATACAGCACTCCCTCATTCAAATCCAACTCATATGCTTGTCATGGCATCACCTTTCTGATGTCATGGTCTTCTTCAAGGATGAAAAACAACTATTATTATTATTAATATTATTACCTTTTTATCATTACTTTTTCAGTCATGTTATCAAATGCCTTCACTAAGGAAGAACATGGCTTCAAGGTCACTTACCACACTGATGGTAAATTCTTCAACTTAAAAAGGCTACAAGCCAAGACCAAAGTGGAGGGAGTGTTGGTGCATGATCTTTTATTTGCAGATGATTGTGCTCTCAGTGCAGTCTCTGAAGCAGAGATATAACAAAGTATAGATTGATTCTCTGCTGCTTGTGCTAATTTTATTCTAACAATTAACACTAAGAAAATACAGGTGCTTCATCAGCTAGAACCACACCATCAATAAGTGAAATCATTGATTACAGAAAATGGAAATGCTTTGAGTACTGTGGATTAGTTCACTTATCTTAGCAGTGTCCTTTCCAAGGAAGTACACATTAACAATGAAGATGACACATGAATTGCCAGAGGTAGCTCAGTATTTGGGAGACTCCAAAAGAAAATGTGGGAGAGAAGTTGTATTAGAGGACTATCAAACTTAAGGTCTACAGAGCCGTTGTGCTGATCTCATTGCTATATGCCTGTGAAACCTAGACCAGCGCCATCTCAGGAAACTGAATCACTTCCATTTAAATTGTCTTATGAAGATTCTGAAGACCACCTGGCAGGAGAAATTACCAGACACTGAGGTCCTTTCTCAAACTAAACTGCTTAGCATTCCAACATTACTACAGAAAGTGCAATTACAATGAGCTGGATACATTGTTAGAATGCCAGACATATGCTCGACAAAAAAAAATTATTTTGAAGAGAATTCACACAAGGTAAGCACTTACAAGACAGTCAGAAGGATACAGAGAAACCCTGACCATCTCATTGAAGAACTTTAGAATTGATTGTACAGCATGGGAGACACTAACACAGAACTGCCCAGCTTGGTGTGCCCTCATGGGTAAGGATGCTGTTCTCTAAGAGAAGGGAAGAATTGAAGCAACTCAAAGGAAGCATGACATACATAAGTTTAGAGTACCCACCCTAAGTGTTCACATGGACTATTTGTGTTCAACCTGTGGTAGAGCATTCTGAACTTGTATTGATCTGATCAGCCACAATCAGTCATATTGTAATTTGTCTCAAACACGGTGATGTCATTTTGGTCTTCTATAACAAAGGACAAGAACAAACCAACCAAACAACCAACAAACAACAATAAAGAAAGTTAGAAAGTCAATTTGACTGGATGATGGAGCACAATCAGGTGAAAAATAAGACTGAGGAGGTAAGTTAGAGGCAACTTGTAAAAAGTTTTGCATATTAAAAAGAAGAATTCATATTTTATCCTTGTGATAATAGGAAGACAATGGAGTGAAATGATTGGATCTTTACTTAAGGAATAACAATTTGATAGGTGGGAGGGAAAAGAGACTGGAGTCAGGGAGACTGATAGGCAAGAATGAAAAACTTTAGTCTGGTGGCTGTGTAAATGGACAGAAAAAAATGAATATGAGATCAAATGTTTTGTTTTATTTTACAATTTTTTTTCAGATTCATTTTCCTTGTAACCATTTATGAAACTCTAGACTCACATGGACACTAGATTCACAAAATTAATTCTAAAGCTTTTTACAAGTTTTATTTTCCCTCTTTGACTCATTATGCCCCAATCCCAGATTAAAATTCTAAGTAAATCTCCAAAACAAAATTTAGGTATGACTTATGTCAAAGTGTTCCCAAATGTAGGTAACTGGTTCCTGTCCCACAAAGGTATTCAATGTACAATATGGGTATGGAGCAACTTATTATTTCTTACACACACACACACACACACACACACACACACACACACACACACTCATTATGGACAGCCTATAATCAAATATAACATTCTCTTTATGGCACTCAAAACCCTTCATATCCTCCAAACTCTACCCCAGAAGCTCCAATCTGAAAACTCCTTTCCCATCTTTCATCCTGATACAAATCTGAATATCCAAGGGAGATAAGGGGAAAAAAAAAAGAAAAAGGAATAATAAATAAGGTGGGCTACTTAAAACTTGGTTTTTATAAAGCAGATGAGTTCAACCATCTGCTTCAACAGTAGTTCATCCTCTTAAGCCTCAGTCAGCCAATTAGTAGGAAGCAACCTTGGTAACAAGGATCAATCAGTGGACCAACTCCCATGTCTTCTCTGTAAGGGAATACATGTAAGTCTATCTCCCTGGTCTTTGTTGTTTCTGAAGAAGAAACTCCCCTTCCCATAGACTGGTCATTGATGAGATTCCAAATAAAATCAGGGATCTTCCCAATCCTTTCATTAGAAATGTTTCAGAAGATATTATTTTTAATTTTCCACCATCCTCCTGTATAACATTATGCAGCTATTTTGTATTCTAAGCTTAAATTTCTCTCTCTACTTCTTAAAGTCTGTCTGATAACTGAGCTCTCTCTTTCTGTATAAAAGTGAAAATAATTACAACTTACTTTAACTATTATAGGATTTTGGCAATAGTTTACATTTTTATATCAATAGCTTTTAAAAAAATAAGTCATTTGTAGCTACAAATGAAATTTTTAAAAAACTATTGATATAAAATTTGAAATGTGTTTATTGAGTTGTCTCCTCATTTTTATGCCTCTTTTTTCCTAATTCAGTGATATTTTGACCTTGCCCTAATGAGTCAGGTCTAACTACACACAGACTCTGATTCAGGAACAACTCCCACATTGGTAAAAAGTCATTTCCTGCCTGTTAAAACTTAATTCAATGATTTTCAGTTTTAGGACTCCTTTTTTTTAATGTCTAGAATTCTGAGAAACCTCATATGATAATAGCTGTCCTATTATTATGTACAATTGAGAAATATATGAAAAAATCCATTAAAAATTCTTTTAAATGAATTTAATTTAGTTTAAATGAATTTAATTAACATAATTAACATGCATGTACAAAATTCTAGCACATATTATATATGAAATGCAATTTTTTTCAGTCTAGAGATGAAATGCAAATTTATTTAGAGGTAACTATGTGGTATCCTCCATAAAAGTCTGGAAAGTTAATTCTAAAAGAAGACTGCAGTTCAAATCCAACCTCTGACACTTACTTGCTCTGTGACCTCTGGAAAAAATTTAACCTTTACCTGCCTCAATTACTTCATCTGCAAAATGGGGATAATAGTAATATCTAGATCCCAGGATTGTTGTGAGGATGAAATGAGGCAATATTTGTAAAGAGCTTAGAACAGTTCCTGGTGCATAGTAGATACTACATAAATGTTTGTTTCCTTCCTTGTTTATAATATACCATATTTTTTAGACCTAGATAAAGATCAAAATGACAATACTTGCTAAGCTTTTTTTAGTAACTCTGAGGCTTCCCCTAAAGAGGTCCAAGACCCACAGATTGGAAGACATTTGTATTACATATGATTGTATTTTTAGAACTAGAAGGGATCTTGGAAGTCATCAAGATTACCATCCTCCTTACATAGATGAGACCCATAAGGATTAAATGACTCGGCCAGTAAATAACAGAGCTAGGTTTAAACTAGGACCTAACTCCAAATTCCTCCCTCTTCTCTCTATCCTATACTGCCCATCTCTTCAGTGCTCACCTTCTCTAGTGCCTTCTAACTCTTTTTTTTTATTTTAGGTTTTTGCAAGGCAAATGGGGTTAAGTGGCTTGCCCAAGGCCACACAGCTAGGTAATTATTAAGTGTCTGAGGTCAGATTTGAACCCAGGTACTCCTGACTCCAGGGCTGGTGCTTTATCCACTATGTCACCTAGCGGCCCCTTTCTATCCCTTTTAACCCCACCCCCCTTTATGACAACACATAAACTAATTGAAGACTACTGTCAAATCACTCTTAGTAGTGTTTTTCTCTCTTCTCCAGAATCAATTTCTCTAGGGTTGAATTATTTCTGGAAATTCTAAGAGGGACAAGTTACTTTTCTTGATAATCTTTTTTTTTTCTTTTTTGCATGAGCAAAATGGAAAATACATTGTACTTTTTCATCTTTTGAACCATAAAGAAACTGTTATTTTTTTATTTTTGGTTTTTGCAAGGCAATGGGGGTAAGTGATTTACTAAAGGTCACAAAACTAGGTAATTACTAAGTATCTGCGACTAGATTTGAGCTCAGGTTTTCCTGACTCCAGGGCTGGTTCTCTATCCACTATGCCACCTAGCTGCCCCAAGAAACCAACTCTTGTCAGCTCCTTTATTCACCTCTCCAAAAAAGAATTTTTATCTCATCTTTGAATGTCAATATCCTTCAGTATTATTATATACTAGTAGTAGTATGACACTAACTTATTGATCCTTTAACAGGGATTTATTATTTAGAATACAAAGAGTCTAATTACTGTGCATACTCTAAAGAGGTATGTATATAACTTAGGGCTATTATTATTATTATTATTATAGATAATAGAAAAAGTATTATTTTTAGCATTTTTGTACCCATTTCCACCATACAATAGTGATGATAGCAGCAAAAGGATATGGCATTTCCTTTTATTTCATACACTGCCATGAACAAAGAATTTTTTGACTTATCATGCTACTGCTGATAAACTCTATTTGAAATGAATACAACAGCTTAAATATAACCATCTTTCCAAAGAAAATCCCAAAAACCCAAGCACAAACAAATCTTGAGAAAAACCTTAGACATTCATAAGTCCATTTATCTTCTTTATCCTCCATGAATTTACTTAGTCACACAACTCTGAACTGCTAGGCTTAGGCTGGAACCAGCAATGGAAATGCTGAAGTATTGCAACTGTGTCTATTTTTATGAGATTTCCAGGCCAGTTGGCTGCCTCAAATGTTTGACTAAACCACCCAGACTGCATAATACTTTTCAGGTCTAAACCCAAATTTAAATAGGATTAAGTTCAACATTGACCAAAGTATTTTATTAATACTATAAATTAATTTCATAAAGGCTTGCACACCATAAGAAAAATCTTTAAAACAATTGTCAAGACTCAAGTAAAAGGAATTATATTATATAAAGATGCTAACAATCAATCAATGAATAAACAAATACTTATTAAGCATCTACTAAGTGCCAGGTGTTGTGTCAAACACTAAGAATGCAAATACAACCAAAATAAAAAGCAGTACCTGTCCTCCAGAAGCTTATGTTCTTATGGGGGAATACAACACATAAAAAGAAGATGAAAAGGTCAGGGGAGGCAGAGAAGGATCCCTTCAAGGGCATGGTAGCAAGGTCCGAATAATGAAGTCTGAATAATCTGGACCCTTCTTTAAAATGGAGGTTCCTGGAGGAACGAAATCAGTGGAAGAGTGGGGCCACAGAAACAGTGAAAGATGATAATGAAGCATGGTGGCATTCTGGACAGAGACAAGACTGAACTGGCCCCTTTCTCAAAAAAAGAATTCCAGAGGGGCAGGTAGGTGGCACAGTGGATAGAGCACCAGCCCTGGAGTCAGGAGGACCTGAGTTCAAATGTGACCTCAGACACTTAATAATTACCTAGCTGTGTGACCTTCAGCAAGTCACTTAACCCCACTTCCTTATAAAAAAACTAAAAAAAAAAGAATTCCAGGAAAAAATAATGTAATCATTGAATTGTATTTCTGTTTACGCTTCCATTCTTCAAATTATTTGTTAATTATCATGACCATTAGAAAAGAAAGTCATTTGGATTTCCTTAATTATATTTGAGTTTCACATCTTGAATTTTTGTACTACAGAAAGAGTTCTTGGTTTGTTTTCTATTGAGGACTCCTTTGGCAGTCTTGCGAATCCTATCAACTCCTTCTCAAAACAATATTTAAGGTGCAAAAAATTAGATAGATAGATAGAGAGATAGAGAGAGAGAGAGAGAGAGAGAGAGACAGAGACAGAGATAGATATAGAGATAGAGATAGAGATAGATATAGATGTAGATGTAGATGTAGATATAGATACAGATACAGATATAGATATAGATAGAGATAGAGATATAGATATAGATGATATAGATAGAGATATAGATGATATAGATAGAGATAGAGATAGAGATAGAGATAGATATAGATGGATTAGAAAGAAAATTAATTATATTGAAATTAAAATTAACTTTTCACATTTCAAGTTCATTAATTTCCTGAAAACTGGGTTAAGAAACTCTTTCTTAATAGAGAAAGTTGTTCTTCAGGGCTCCTGGAAATTAAGGAGTTTGGATACAAATAAAATATATTGTAAATTATATGGCTTTCATAAAGATATATTCATGTATATAAATTGAAACAAATAAATCAACAAAGCACATATTATGATGTGTCTAAATAATGTCTAGCATTAATAAAATTATTTTGAATATTGGAGTGTAAACTCATGAAGTACTTTCAACCTGGAAGTAGTTACCCTATTAAGGATCCAATTTGTAAGTCTGAGGGAGAGGATAGCCCAAAATGGGTGCTACACATTTGTATGTGTAGTCAGCTTTCTTCCTAAAGACAGCACCTACATTTTTTTATTATGTATTTTATTTGTTTTCCAATTACATACATTGGTAGTTTCTACCAATCTTTTTTTTTGCAAAGTTTTGAGTTTTATAATTTTTCTACCTCTTTCCCTTTCCTTTCCCTTCCCCCAATAGAAGGTAAATAGAATGGTTCATGGGCCTCCATTGATGCACTTATTTCTAATTGTATAGACACTATTAACTCAAAATAGACATTTGCATAAGATGGCATCATAAAAACAATAGCAACTCAACCTTTTCTGTACCTTGCAATAAAATCTGGGGTGCACTCTCAAAAACACATAGCATTGGGGCAGCTAGGTGGTGCAGTGGATAGAGCATCCATCAGCCCTAAAGTCAGGAGGACCTGAGTTCAAATTCAGCATCTGACACTTAATAATTACCTAGCTGTGTGACTGTAGGCAAGTCACTAAACTCCATTGCCTTGCTAAATCAGAAAAAAAAAAATACAGTATCAGTAGGAATATTTAATACATGCTTGAAATGTATTTACAAAGCATGTGGCTAGGATAATTCCTATCCTTGGTAATAAAGGGTCAGGATAGTGCCTTCTCTTTCTCCCCTCCTTATGTCCTCCTACCACTCCCTCTAGGTAAAGTATCACTTCTACAGGTTGCTCATCCAGGGTCCCTGGTCCTGTTCTCTTGGCCAAGATTGGATCTCTTCTTTAATAACAAAAGTTGAATTCCCCAAAACTGCTTCCTGCCTCCAAAATGGCCTGTTCCCTGTTGGGTGTGACTTTTCTTTCTGAGTGAATAGCTCCAGCATACGACATCACATCAGGAAAGATGAAGGGGGATGAGAAGAGAGAAATCCCTCCTCCCCCAGAGGCAAGGAATGCTTCCATGTCAAGAGTTGTGTTTTTCAATAGTTCACTGTGCTTTCTGTTCATTCTCTTTGGAGTTATCTTCTGTCTCTAACTCATAAGGAGTATCATTTGCTTTTTAAAGGGCCACCATTGCTGCCAGTTCATCCTTGGTCAACCAAAGGCCAGCTGACTTCTAATTCCATCAATATTAATGAAAATTTCTTCAAGAGAAAGGAGAAACCAAATAGAAACCCTTCTTTATACTCCATTTAACATATTAATATTTTGTTACTCCTATTAGCTGTCAAACTATCTTTTATGATTTCATCAACTGAACTAGGGGAAATCAATTGATCAGGTATTCTGATGAATTCCCTGCCTCTCCTCACTACAAATATAATGAAACATGGTTCCATAAGAAATGGTAAATAGGGGCAGCTAGATGGCGCAGTGGATAGAGCACCGGCCTTGGTGTCAGGAGGACCTGAGTTCAAATCTGACCTCAGACACTTAATAATTACCTAGCTGTGTGGCCTTGGGCAAGCCACTTAACCCCATTGCCTTGCAAAAACCTAAAAAAAAAAAAAAAAAAAAGGAAATGGTAAATAAAACTAATTCAGAAAAACATGAGGTTTGTATGAAGTTAATAAAGAAAGTAGACAGACAAACTGACAGACAGAGGGGGAGCGAGAGAGGTTATACTTCCCTGCTCCCCAAACTTACACCCCCCCAGAATAAAGTAACCTCTGCATGAAATGTAACTCAATTTGTTTTCAAAAAAATGGACAGCGAGAGAAGATATTGATCACCTAGGCCCCATCTTCCCCTCCGGACTTGCTTTTGAAGAGAATCTGATAGCTAACAAAGTTTACCTTTTTCTTTGGGGAACCCCAAAAGATTTTGTTCTAAGTCTAAAGGGACAAAGTTCTAGGAAGAAAAGCTGGAGGATCTGAGATCCTGTGCACGGCCACTTTGGAAGTACTCCAAAGCAAGTTGGTTTCCTACAATGCGTAAAATGAAATCAGATTTGTGATATTCAGTGATTAAGTGGAAGAAATCATTTTTTTTTCACTCAACTCCTGACAGAGCGAGCTGAGAACTGAATGTCTGCATCACCTTTTGTCCTTGAACTGAAAAAGGATATAGAAAAAGAAGCATTGCAGCCCCAAAAGGGTTTGTACCTCCAGGAAGAACTAAATTTGGAATCTAATAGAATAGTTGGTTTATGTCTATCTTAATAACTTTCATTTTAGCCAAGCAGACACTTATTGTGATGTGTCCTAGAGAAAGAAGTGTATCAATTAGCACACAGGAAAAAAACAAGAACTGGAGGAACTAGTGAGTGGGACCCCTACCCTCTAAAACTCTGATGAGATAAATCCCAGCCAGATCCTTAGATGAGCAAAGCAGATGCTATTAGCCACCAGAGGAGGAACTAAGAGAAGGGAGGCAAAATGTGTGCTTGGTAGTTATCCCATTAAGTGCTTGTAGTTACCCCCAAAGACTCTTATTTGGAGTGTTGTACTCAGAAACCAGGAATCAGTATTTGAATGACATCACCTGATTCTTATTGCTAAGAGGATAAGACATATAGGCACAGCACTACAATTATATAAATGACAACATTACTAAACAGTAACTGAACACATTGTGCTGAATAACTTTGGTTCCTAATATTAGAGGATAACCCTAATGATTGGAGAGAGTTGGTTGATGCATAAACTATCAGACATGCTAGCTTTTGAAATTAATTTTGCTTAACTAATTTTCTTTTTACAAAGGAAGACAACATGGGGAAATACTATATCAGAAAATAACTAATATTTTAAAGGAATCAACAAAAATGGGAGGAGGGTTAAAAATATTTATTAATTAGCTAAAATCATTAGTCTTAAGAATATTGCTATAAAGTCCTGTTCCAAGGCATAATTGCAGTTTAAAACTATGGCACTGAAAGCTATGTCAGAACAGAACCAGCTCTGACAAATCCTGTAAAATTAGAAAGGTTTTGAGTACAGCCCAAATAATGGATTATACTTCTATTGTCCAGTGATTAGTCTAGTTAAATTCATCTCTACTCAAATACAGGGTGATAGGTTTTGTTTGGTTTAGATTTTTTGGTTGTACCAACTTTTTTTAATTCTTTTTTTAATGAGCAAAACTTTGTTTTTCCCTCCATTGAATAACCTGCGGTGAAAATGAAAATGAAAACAAAAGCTTTTTAACCAATAGGCATATTCAAGCAAAACAAATTCCTGCATTGATCATTTTCAAAAATATTTTTCATTCTGTACTCAGTGTTCATAATCTGTCTGTCATACATCATTATCTGTTCTCTGGAACACTGATCATTCCTTTAGTCTCTCAAAATTACTTTTCACAATATCATTATTGGTTTTGGGGGGGGAGTTTTTTTTGTTTTGGACTTTTTCAGCCAAGGGAATGGGGTTAAGTGACTTGCCCAATGTCACACAGTTAGGTAATTATTAAGTGTCTGAGGCTGCATTTGAACTGAGTCCCTCCTGACTACAGGGCAGATGCTCTATCCATTATGTCACCCAGTTACTCCCACAATATCATTATTATATAAATTATGGTCCTAGTTCTTCCCCCCCTTCATTCTGCACCAGTTCATAAAAGGCTTTCAAAGTTTCTTTGAAGCCAACCCCTTCATCATGTTTTATAGCACAGTAAATTATATTCATTTATCTTTTTTCCAGTCAGTCTCCTTTGGGGGTCACACACTCTGCTTCCAGTTCTTTGCAATAATAAAAATTGTGGCAACAAATATTTTTGAACTTGTGGGTCTTTTATTTATTTGATCTCTTTGCAATATTTGCCTATAAGGGTTGGATCAAAGATAATATACAGTTGAGTGACATTTTTTGCCATGATATACAATTTCTTTCCAGAATGGCTGAACTCACTTCATAGTCCCACCAATATAGTATTAGTGTTCCTTTTATCCTATACTTCTTCAATATTTGTCACTTGTCTTTTTTGTCAGCTTTGCCAATTTGATGGACGTTAAGTGAAACTTTAGATTTCCCTTTGATTTTCATTTCTTCAAATATTAGTGATTAGAGTATTTTCTCCAATGGGCCTTGATAACAATCTCGTTTCTTTTGAATATTGATTGTTCTTATCTTTTGACCATTTGTCAATTGAGAAGTGGCTCTTTTTTTGTATATATACATATACATATAGTAAATATTGAGTTCTTTAAATATTTTAAACATCAGATTTTTATAAGAGAATTTTTTCACAAAGATTTTTTCCCAGTCAATTATTTCTAATGTAATTCCAATTGTATTGATTTTATATAATAATAATAACTAAACTTTATATAGCACTTATTTTGTGCCAGACACTATACTAAGTAGTTTATAAATATTATTGTTTTGTTCCTCATAACAGCTCTAGAACGTAAGTGCTATTATTATTCCAATTTACAGATGAGAAAACTGAGGTAAATAAAGGTTAAATGATTTGCCCAGGGTCACTCAGCTAATTAGTGTCTAAGGTCAAATTTGAACTCACATTTTCTTAACAAAAATCCTGGTGCTGTAGGTACTATTTAACCTAATTGCTTTTTCCACCTATGATCTTCTCTATCAGTTGTATATCAGTAATTCCTCCTTATGTATAATTGTAAACAAGATTATAAAATGATCTTTTACATGTTGGTTATCTGTTCATTTATGGTTTATGGTGGTGAAAATTCATCTAAACCTAATAGAATAGTGTTCTGACTGATTGTTTCCCAGCTCACTCAGTATATTTGAAGTCATTGCTTACCATGGAATTCTTGAATTCTATGTTACCCTGCTTGAATATTTCTGGGTTTCATATATTTAATTTCCACTAATCAACTTTTCTATTTTTAACCACTTTTGTTATTAATATGGTTCATTTGTACATGCTGTAATAGTGAACTAAGACTGCATTCTTTAATATATATTTGCAAATTTTGACATTGATATTAGAGATATTGATCCACAGATTTCTTTATCTTTTTTATCTCTCCCTGGTTTAGTGTCAAGATTATGAATATTTCTTTCTTTTCTTTTTTTTAGGTTTTTTTTTGGTAAGGCGAACAGGGTTAAGTGACTTGCCCAAGGCCACACGGCTAGGTAATTATTAAGTGTCTGAGACCGGATTTGAACCCAGGTACTCCTGACTCCAGGGCCGGTGCTTTATCCACTACGCCACCTAGCCACCCATGAATATTTCTTAAAAGAGGTTTTATAGGATCTTTTCTTTACCTTATTTTTTAAATTGTTTATTTCATATCCTAATTGTTCTTTCAATTTTTATACAATTCATTTATAAAGGGGCGGCTAGGTGGCGCAGTGAATAGAGAACCGGCCCTGGAGTCAGGAGTACTTGGGTTCAAATCTGACCTCAGACACTTAATAATTACCTAGCCATGTGGTCTTGGGCAAGCCACTTAACCCCATTGCCTTGAAAAATCTAAAAAAAAAAAACCCAAAACAATTCATTTATAAAACTATTTGGTCCTGAGTTTTTTTATGGCTTATTCGATTAATTTTTTCTGATAACATTTAAATTCTCTATTTTTACTTTATTAATTTGAATGTTTTAGATTTTTGTAAATATTCAACTCTCACTTATTAGTTTTATTTTTATTACATATAATTAGTCAAGAAAGTTTTTAATACTTTCCTTTATTGCTACTTCTGTATGTATTTTAGTGGTTTTAATATAGTTAACTGTCTTGTTTTTCAAAACATTCTCTTTTTCTTTCAAGGTAATGGGGTTAAGTGACTTGCCCAAGGTCATAAAACTAGCCAATTATTAAGTATCTGAGACTGAATTTGAATTCAGGTCCTCCTGCTCTCAGGGCTGGTGCTCTAACTGCTGTACAACCTAGCTGCCCCTCAAAGGCATTCTCTAAAGAGAATTTAATTATTTATTTATATTAATTAGTCAAAATAATAATTGATTGATTTATATTAATAATTATTAATTAAAATTCCAAATATGTGTTTCTATGATTCTATAAATCTGTCTTGAAAGGTAGCTCATAAGTCAAATTCAAATCATAAGTGATAAAGAGTTCCATGTACAATATGCTAGATAATTAGCATATAAACTTTGTTTCGTAAATCCAATGAGAAGAAATCCAACATTTCTTGAGATAACCCATTCTACTCTTACATAACTTTATTTATTAGGAATTTAGGAAATCTAAATTTGCCTCTATATGATTTCCACCATTACTTAGTTTTGCCCCCCCCAATAAAACCAAACTTTACATGATACTTTTTACAATACTTGAAGAAAGCTAGGATACTCCAACATGCATTAAGTCTTCTCTTCTCCAGGCTAAAATCTTCATATAGCATGAAATCAAGATTATAGATTGTCTAAATGCTATTACTGAAGTAATATCATTTTCTTTATAAAGTGCAATCCTGTGACTCTGTTCTTGTGAGGAGAGGTACCCCAAAGGGAGATAAGTTCTCAATTGATCATGAGTGAAGCATTAATTATTTACATATGTAAGTGAAAGGCTCCCTAGACCTTCAGTCCTATGATTGAGCACTGGTAGTTGCTCAGGAATATTGTAGGAAACATACTTCAATTAAGAGCCCAGATCTCTGGGTCTCTGCCATTATATCTGATTGTTGCTACTGGGCATATTCACAGGGGACTAAATGGGAAAAGACCTCAGGGACAATCTATCTGACTAGTGTTCTGACTGATACTTTATCAACCCTAAGGACATTGTAATTAGAAAAGTTTGCTAAACTTGTATATGTGGAGTAGATGGAATTTGCTACACTGATTATGATCATTCATTGATTGAGCAATGGATGATCATTGATGATGATTATGAGCCTAGCCCAAAAGTAGCTGACTCAACCAGTTCTGTGTAAATAGGTAAATTTGTGTTCAAACATGGAATCTTTTCTATCAGGTAGAGGCTAGTAATAGGCCAATTTGGACTGTAGAGTTTAGGAGAGATGACAACAAAGGATTCAATAAGATTTGAATTTCTGTCATATTAGGATGGTTTAAGGAATCAGGGAAAAGAGAAAATTGGTCTAAAGAAAATCAATAGTTAATGATCATTCTCTTCAAATAGTTAAAGATTATAGTGAATATTAGGAAAGGATCTTAAAGATCATCTGGTTCATTTCCCTCATTTTACAAGTGAGAAAATAGAGATCCGAGTTCTCTTCAGGAGCAAACATCAGAGCTATGATTTGAGCCCAGCCCTACTTTTGCTCTCAGCTCTTATGGCAAGCAAAACTTAGATAACATAATGTCAAAATTGAAATGTATTTTAGAACTTATTTAGCCTAATACCTTCAATTTACAAATAAGTAAACTGTAAGAGAGAGAGGATATAGTAGAACTGAGACTAGAACTCATTTCTTTACACACTGTCCAATGTTCTCCCTACTGAACTCCCAATACCTTTCTAAAGTCTAAATCAACCACGGGAAAAAAAAAATCATTGCTAAATACTCCTTAATTTCCAGTAATTTCCAATGACTTGGATATTGAGAGTAAAATTTAAAAGCTTAAAAACTACAAGTTTTCTTTTTGTGGTAACCCAAATAGTAAAGAATTTGGCTATTTCTACATTATCACAGAGAACAAATTTAGGACCAATTAGAAGTTGTAAGAAAGCAAAATTGATTCAACCTGAGAAATAACTTTAAAAAATTAGATCTGTCCGAAAATACCCTGCCTTGTGAGGTAATGAATTCCCCTGAACTGGAGGAATTCAAGCAGTAGCTAGATCACTACCTGTCAGAAATATTAAGGAAGCGAATAATACTCTTCAGGTAGGAATCAGACAAATGACCCCTAATGATGTCCCTAACAATGGAGACTTTATAATTCCATTTTGTTTTTCAGAAGAATTCTGAGTTTAGAACCACATTACTAGCAATTTCAGAAAGAAAGAGGTCCTTTCAAAGATACCTCAGAAAATTTATGAAAAGGTTCTTTCAAAACTCTCATACGGCAACATGAGCATCTGTCAGCTCCAGTGATTGGAGTAAATAGAATGACTGCTTTTTTTATTCTTCATATTTTTTAGTTCACTTTTTTCCTACTCTTCTCAAGGAACCTATATTTTCTGAGTTGTCCTCTCTTCTTTTATCAAGGAAATTGGCCACTTCAGAATAAATAGAATAAACATGGTCCAAGGTAATAAGCTGGGGAAGATCTGTGTATCTGAAGTTATGAGCTGAAATGGCTAAGAGAATAGTGGACTTAAATTTAAAAGCCATTTGACAAAAAAACAAAGATCCCAAATATTACCTAGTCTAAAAGGTAGTGCTGCTGTAAATTCTGGATTTAAATGACTTCAAAATAGAAAAACATTGTGTTTACTGAAGAACTTAACATTTCCTCTATAAAGTTGACTCCAGTTTTGGGGGGAAGAGGGGGGGAGGGGAATGGAGGGGGGCGTAGAAAGCAACATTCCTTACTCCATCTCCAAATCTGGTACACTGTTTTGATATTTCATCCCTAAATGCTTCAGAGTTGCCCTTTTCTTAAGGGAAAAGACTTTTACTATTAATGAGCTCCTGTGAACCATATGACCCTTCCCTCCTCAAATTTTCTTATTTACTGAGATGTAACTGGAGCATGACAACTTGGGCTTTACACAGGGTAATAATGTCTGTTGTAAATTTGATATGCTTCTTCCCTGGGACCTCTGGTACAAACTGGAGACTATATTTCTTATCACACAACTACTTTCACTACAATGGTGGTTGGGCTGCCCTTCATAGCTTCCAACTCAAGCCATCTTTGGAATATCCTCTAAAATGTCTCTACCCCTTTTTCTCCTTCAGCTGCCCTAATTTGTTTTTGTCACAAATAAAAAGAAATACTAGCTATTGTTCTTTATATTCATTTAGTTATTTGTATATAAAAATTCCCAAGAAAATGTAAACTCTTTTGAGGATAAGTACAATTTGTGCTCCACTTTTTTTAGCCTCATCTAAAGCTTAAGTGGTTATGAATTTACTTTGTATTGGGACTATGGCAAGCTCTAATAGAGTTTCCCTCACATACTATCAATTACACCTCAAAATGGAATCTTGGCATCAAAAACCTTATCTGTGGGACCTAAAAGCTCTGGGGAGTTGAAACAACCTGGGAAAATGTGAAACTAATCTGAGAGAGGCCAAGGGACAAACAAAAACAAGACATCTCTTACCTCTGCCTCTTTTTCCTTTATGCTATAGTTATAATCAAGGAAACCCGTTTCTTGAATTATAAGGAATGAACAACATTAACAAATCTAAATTTTATTTTTCAATCATCAAGGCTGTGAAAATCTATTGGGGAGAGGCAGGGAGAAAGGAACAACTTTTCTTGACCTGTGGGTGGAGTGACTGAGTTGTTAGCCAAACACTAACAATTGCTGCACGTGAGTACTCTTGGGAACATGAGGAATTATCCTGAGGAATAGATAGTCTTGGCCAAGAGAATTAGTGTATCATAAAAGAATCATTGTGGTTAAGAGAACTCACCATTGATTACTAGGTAGAGATAAGGTTTCCTATAGTCTTTCTGCCACATTATTCACTCCAGAGACCTAAAGCATTGCAGTACTCTGGTGACCTTGTATAACCAATGCCCTCTCTTCCCATTGAGTATAATGAGTATGTGTGTGTTGCAGAGGTGGAATGGGAGGGAGGAGGAGTATTGGGAAAGTAAGAAGACTCAATTGTATAATTTTGCAACACTCATGTTTGTACAGCCAAATCCCTTACACAGCTTATATGAGTCTGACCCACAGAAATAAGGTCAAGTGAATAAACTGTGGAAAAAGGAAACTTTTGGCTGTTAGTAATATGGTTTCATCCCTCACACTGGGAAGAAAAAGTTCTTTTTAAAGAATAGTGAAAACGAGTGAATACAAAGAATGGGACATAGAAAAGATAGTAGAGACTTTCAAAGAATCATTTTAGTCTAAAAATATTTCTGATTGATGCACTCTTGTTGCTTCAGAGTGACCATTTGTTATATAACTGTTTAGCAATTATTGGAGAAGCAACTTCTTGTATTAGAAAATGTCCTAGATATTTAAATTTTCCTATTCTATCATCTATAGCCATGCAATTACTTTTTTTCAAATAACTCACTTTGTTTCCTCATCTGCCAAATGAGTATAATAATAACTATGTTAATTGTTCTTATCTGTCAAATAAAAAGGCTGGACTAGATAACCTGTAAAACTCACTTGAGAACCATTTTCCTATCATTTTATTCTGTGACCTGTATTCAGAGCCATTATAGGGGTGGGAAGGGGAGACAGAAGGGGAAAGTGGAGAACATGCAAATGGAAATGTACTAGCAATATTTTTTGTGGTAGTGGAGAAATGAAAACAAAGTAGTTATACATTAATTATAGTATAGCTTATCAAGTTATACACATGAATGTAATAGAATATTTCTGTTGCACAAGAAATGAATACGAAGAATTCAGAGAAATCAGTTAATAAGCATTTATTTAGCACTTACTATGTGCCTAGACCCATGCTAAAAACTGTGGATATAGGGTAAATAAGAAATAATTACAGAGGGAAGGCACGAGTATTAAGATAGATTGGGAAAGGCTTGCTGTGGAAGACGTATAGAAACAAAACAAGACTTGTATGAATTGATGAAACAAGCAAAATCAGCAGGGCAATATACACAATAACCTTTGGACTAAAGCTGTGATTTTATTAGTCCTTTCAGAATTAAAACTCTCTCCTGCTAATGCAAATCCTCTGCAACTTAGAGTCTCAGAGTGTGGCCTTGGAATTTGAGAGGTTAACTTAGATGTTCCTCAGACTATAGGCAATATGCATCAGAAGCAAGACTTTAATCCATGTCTTCCTGATCATATCCCCCATGGTGGTCATGTTCATAATTCATAGAGGTTGGATCTCAGTAAGTAGTTGAGAAAAACAAATTGATTCTGATTCCATTTTGTAATTTATTCTATTCTGTATTACTCCTAATATATTGTTTTTGCTTTTGTTTTTAGTTTTTGCAAGGCAATGGGAATTAAGTGACTTGTCCAAGGTCATACCTAAGTAATTATTAAATGTCTAAGATCCGATTTGAACTCAGCTTTTCCTGACGCCAGAACCAGTGCTCTATCCACTGCCTCTCTAATATGTTGTAAAATGTGCCAGTTTGTCTCTGAGTTAATTCAGAAGTTCAATTTGCCTCTCTGAGTTAATTCAATTCAATAATTCAAAGGAACATATTGTCTCTACACATTTTACTGCCCGTGAACAATTAAGGAAGAACTTTTATTTTGCTAACAAGGAATGCAAGATGCAGATGAGCATCAAGAAGTCTATTATCTCTGCATTACTAACTGACCTGCAAGAAAATCCTTAATATTATCCATGCAGAGGTACACCACCAACAAGCTTTCCAAGGTAACAAGATAGAAGGAAGGGTTATTGCTAACACTGTATTCCAGACTGCCATCCAATCATATTATTTTTAATTATCAATAATCCTTCATATTTTGTAGCCAATCATAGTTTTATGTTTCCTGTTGTTTTCCTGCATTTCCCTAAAAAAAAGTCCTATCTCATATTCTTTGATTGACTGAAAAATCAAGAGGATTGCTTTTTTAGTAATTGCCAACCTTAGCAAAAAATTGAATGTGTGTTAAGAGCTTTGTGAATCAGTATATCTTAATTTCTATTGCAACGTGGTGATGGATTATTTCCTTTGGGCATTTGATGAAGAAGCTATCCTTTTTGGCATTGTCCATGATAAATAACCAACAAACCTACTGAGCAGTCTACTTTTTCTCCTTTTCTGAGTATTGGTCAGAGACCAGAGACCTGAGAGTGGTCTTTTGTTGGGAACCATTGTGTATGGGAGCATTGTTAATTATCTTTACCTGGTGTCCTTGAACACCAGAATCTTATCTTATTAAGTGCCATGGGAGTGGGAGTGCATTAGAGACTGGAAAGGTATTTAATCACTGGTGTTTTGGTGAATAAATGAAGCACTGGGAGATCTTGAGGGAGAAACTTGTCTCTTTTGTCTTCCTTGTCTCCCGCCCCTCCAACGCTGGCCTGGGGAAGCTTGAAAGAGTCCAGAACTGGAACTCAACAGTCTTTGGCCCTTGGAAAGCACCTAAGTAGTGGCATAGCAATCACCCTCACCCTCTTGTCCAAGAAATTTCATCAGCACTTGAACCTAGTCAAGAGAAGAAGTGGGACAGGCAAATCTACTCTCAATCATGTGTCTGCTTTGGAGAGGAGAATCTTGTAGACTGTGTAATAAGAATTCCTGAACCATATCTTTCTACAGGAGAAAAGGAAGAATTTCTAGGGCAGTGTGATCCTATTATCTTCTAGCAAGAAAAAATGACTTTTTCTGGACAACACTGTTTCATGAATTTCCTCTTTAGCAATCCTAAATTTGAGAGTTCTAGAAATCAGCTAGAAATTGAGAGAGTGAGTTAGAAAGGGCAGTTCCTAAGACAGTGAAAATCTTTTGGAGAAAGAAGAAAATGCTTAAAATTCAACTTTATATTGAGAGTCAGGTAATTCAATAACAGTATGATATTCTTGGAAGTGGAGAATCCACAAAAGTAGAAGAGGAAACAGGAAGCTAAGTCCAGACATGGCAGAGCAAAAGATATGCACTTTTCCTTTTATCATTAACATAAATTATTTAGGTTCCTTAGGCTCTTTGAGAGGAGGATAGTCTCTCTAGCAAATCCCAATGGCATTTTTTTTTAATGAGGGGAGTTCATGCCTTCAGGGTAATTCCATAACTAGGTGATTATATGGATGTCTGGAATGAGAGTAGGATACTTTGGAGCTGGTCCTGGGATAGTCAGAAGATGAGATAGTCAGAAATCCCTACCCCTCTGAAGGGAATCCAAACCACAGGGTGGGGCTTTAAATCTGGAGGATTTATAGGACCCTAGGAGGGGGGAATAAAATTCTTCAGAAAGGGAGAATTTAATTCCTTATGGATTCCTAGAAGACATTTGTTTTTCTGTTTATTTTATGGGGTAGAATAAAAGTTGTTTTCTGTTGAATATAATCATTATCACCTGAGGGCTTCAGTAGCACTGGGGGTCTTTTTACTCATATCTGTCGAATCTAATATCAGTCATATTCTAGTTATACTTGGAAATTTTCCAAATGTAATTCTGAGTGTGGCAAAAACAAGGCTTTAAAGGGAGTTATGATTTGGGGTTTAGCACTTAAAATTGGAACAAAGCAAACTAAGCTCTGAGTTTGGAGTGCTGAACCATAGTTTATTACTAGAGATCTTAATCCCACCCTAAAAAAATTGAATTCATTATATATTAAATAATATAATTTTATGGAAATAATCATATTTACCAAAGCAAAAAAATTATAGAGGAGTAATATTGTTTTACATATTTTTGCAATATTTTTTCTTTTTTTTTTTTTTAGGTTTTTGCAAGGCAAATGGGGTTAAGTGGCTTGCCCAAGGCCACACAGCTAGGTAATTATTAAGTGTCTGAGATCGGATTTGAACCCAGGTACCCCTGACTCCAGGACCAGTGCTTTATCCACTACGCCCGCCACCTAGCTGCCCCAGCAATATTTTTAAATGTCTGGCATAATAGGAGATAGATTTTCATATCTGTTTCTGTATCCAAACAAGTCTGCTATGTTGTTTTGATTGAAATATATGAAGAACATCTGACCTCAAACAGATACATAGTTGGAAGAGCGAGATGCATTTTAATAGGCAAATAACATTAATATTATTATGAAAATTGTTTTTATTTCATGAACTCCCCAAAAAGAATTTTGAGAATCCCCAGTGGTCTGAGGACCATACTTTGACAAGTACTACTCTAAATCTAACAAACTAAGGATCCCTTGCCATTTATTCTGTCACAAGACTTTAAGGACTTCTGAAGGTAAACTTTTTCTAATGTATTGTCTCTCACAGACTGTGAGTTTCTTGAGAACAAGAACTGCTGTTTGCTTATTTGGGGGAGAGGGGCATGGGGGAAAGGGCAGAAGGGAGGAGTGGTGTTTTAATGTTTATTCCCAATGCTTAGCACCTGGTCAGAGCTTGATAAATTCATTTCCTTATTCATTCATTCCATTAAAATACACTACCAAGTTGTTGTTGCTGTTGAGTTATGTCAGATTCTTTGTGACCTCAGTTGGGGTTTTCTTTGAAAAGATGTTAGGGGGGGCAGCTAGGTGGCGTAATGGATAAAGCACCGGTCCTGGAGTCAGGGGTACCTGGGTTCAAATCCGATCTCAGACACTTAATAATTACCTAGCTGTGTGGCCTTGGGCAAGCCACTTAACCCCATTTGCCTTGCAAAAAACCTAAAAAAAAAGATATTGGAGTGGCTTGCCATTTCATTCTCCAGATTGTTTTTATAAATGAGGAACTGAAACAAACAGGGTTAAATGACTTGCCCAGGATCATACAGCTTATAAGGTGTCTGAAGTCAGATATGAACTCAGTAAAATGAGTTTTTCTGATTCTAAGTCCAGTGCTCTATCCACTGCAACACCAAGATTGTACTTCAATTATTCCACAGTGACCAAAATCAAGGCCATCATTTAACAAATACACATAAATAATGGTGCACTTTTCTTCATACTACCCACATCTAATTAGCTCCCCAAAAGTTCTTTCTTTGATAAAGATGATTCTGAGTGTTTTATTTTCCTTAGAGAGGACTAGTAAATTTCTAAGGTGCTTGCTAAATTCTAAACACCTTTTGCAACTTTAGAGTAAATCTTGTTAGTCCAGTGATAATCAGATCTGGTCTTGATACATCTCCACCCCCAAGACATTTTTCATTTTTTCCAGAGGTATTGCAAAATTTGAGAAAAAAATGCTTTAAAACAAAATGTAATTTGTCTATATGGGAAAGGGAATAAGCATGTATATAGTGCCTACTATGTGGTAAACAATATCCTAATCACTTTACAAATATTTATCTCATTTGGTTCTCTTGAAAACTGCAAAGATCCCATTTTTTCAGTGAAAAAAATTGAGATAGATTAGATCATTTGCCTGTGGATATATATAGAATAGCAAGTATCTAGGTCACATTTGAACTCAGGTCTTCCTGATTCCTGGGCAGTTCACTTTTCCCCTTTCCTGAACCACTTAGTTGAGTTGCCTCTTAAATGTGTATGATTATACAAATAATATACAAATATGCATTAATTTATTCAACATGCATTTAATAATTGTCTACTTTCAGTCAATAAACTTTTTTTTCAGTGCCTACCATGCATGAGGCATTCTGCTAAGACCTGGGGGTTACAAAGAAATCCAATCTAAGGGAGAAAATGACATATTAAAAGCAGCTGAAGGGAGTGGGGGAACGACTGGAGAAAGGTTCTTAGTGAAATCCAGAGAAGTGTAGCCTGGAGGGAAAAGATGTCTGCAGAGCACTGTCCTATATTTGGCAGGACAGATGGGGAGACAGATTATTTAGTCCCTGTTCTCATAGTCATTACAGTCAAATAAGAGAATAAGATATAATACACATTACTTTTGTTTGGTAAGTTAATATGAGACTTGAGGAAGAAGGTTTTTCTGGAAGAAATGACTTTTTATTGAGTTTTAGAAAAATAAAAATAAATTCAAAAAGCAAAGACATGGGGATGGGTCATAGGGAATAACATTTAGAGGCATCTCTATCTCAAATGTTCACAATGTCCTATTTGGGCAAACCTTGCCCTCCCTACACTATAGAATTGTTGTGAAGACAGTCCAGTGTCTAAGGTGTTATGATGTCGGTTTCTATTGTCTTTGTGTAGTCATAATGATACCAAATGAGTTTTGAAGCAATCTGATAAAAAAAAAACAAGTGGAATTCAATTGGGGTGGGGGGTAGGGAGCCTTGATACAAAAACTTTCAGAAAGAAGGATAACCTCTCAGTTATCAAACTATCCCATCCAGAACATTCAAGAACCAGAAAGACAACAAACTTAAGTCCCTAAGCAAATACAGTATATGGAATCATAGGATTATAAATTAAGATATGGAGAACACAAAGGCTATCAAATCTGATGTCATGACCACCTCTGTTTTGCAAATGAAAAAACTGGTGTACAGAGAGAATATTGCACAAGATCATGTAACTAGAAAAGGATGAGGTGGGATTTTAACCCAGCTCTTTCTTCAAATCAAGCACTCTATCCACTATGTCATGGTGCCTTGTTTCTTTTCTTTTTTAATAAAATTATAATAAAAAATCAGTCCAGTGGCTTATTCACTAAATTAAATACACTAAAGCTCATTTTTTTTACTCAAAAGGTAATCCTCTAGGTCCTTACTCTTTGGATATTTACTCTTACTTAACAGAGACCCAAATGCAGACTTAATACTGAAATCCTAAATTATGAGTGGGTCAAAAAATAAATCACAAAACTATCAACAATTATGTGAAAGAAAATGATAAAAATGAAACAACATTCAAAAATTCTGAGATGCAGTTAAGGTAATCTTTAGGTAAAATACCATAACCATACAATCAAATATTAACAAAAAAATTTAAGAGAGGATTAATTAGCTGCATATGCATTTTTTAAAATGAAGCTTAGGTTGCACAGTGAATAGAGCACCAGACCTGGAGTCAGGAAGAACTAAGCTTAAATCTAGTCTTAGACATTTTCTAGTTGTGTGGGAAAGTCCCTTATTTCTGTTTCAGTTTTATCATCTGCAAAATGGGCTTTAAATGGAAATGACAAATCACTCCAGTATATTTGCCAAGAAAACTCCAAATGTGGTTATGAAGCATATGACTGAAATGACTCAACAAAAGTAACAAAAAACAATAAATGTAAAAAAGTACAAAATAAAAGATATTTAAAAGTAGAGAAGAAATAAACTGAAAACAAAAAATGTATAAAAATGACAAGTAACTAAAAAGTGATTACTTAAAAAGACTAACATTGATGTGTTAAAAAAAAAGACAGAAAACCAAACTAAAAATTATCAAATGAATGAAGTGAAATCACAACATCAGAAGAAACAAAAAGAACCGAGACAGACAGACAGAGAAACTGTAAAGGAACTGCCAAATAGGAGGTAGGAGAAGGACTCCTGAACTTGAAATCACAAGATAATTCTCCCAACTTTTATAGAAAAATTAGTATCAATATTATCAAACCATTCTCAAAAATTGAGGGGAAAGCACCATGTCAGATTCCTTTTCCTAGGCAAATATAGTCTTAATTCCTAAAGCAAGGAAGAATAAATCTTGGGAGTAAAATAGATCAATATAATTAATATCAATTTAAAATTTTAAAGGATCTTGGCAAATGGATAAATAGCAATTCTTATAAAAAGTGATTCATCATAACCAAGTTGAATTTATACCAGGATTTAATAGATATTTCAATGTCAAAAACAATATAGTCGTATTAAAGATAAAAACCACATGTTTATCTTAATAAACATGGAGGAAGATAGTTTTTGATAAAGTATAACATTTGCTTATGGACAAACCCCCCCCTAAAAATATAGACATGGAGGAACTTTTTTAGTATCATAAAAGGTACCATTTTAAAACCAAAAGTAAATATCCTATGCATAAGAATATACTAACATTTCCAATAAAAATAGGAGTAAAACAAAGATGACCATTCTACCCACTATTATATGATATAGTTTGGAAATGTTAGCAATCTTTTTTTTTTTGGTTTTTTGCAAGTCAATAGGGTTAAGTGACTAGCCCAATGTCAAACAGCTAGGCAATTATTAAGTTCCCTAAGGTCAAATTTGAATCCAGGTCCTCCTGACTCCAGGGTCAGTGCTCTATCTACTGTGACACTTAGCTGTCCCCCCCCCCCCTTTTTTATAGGTTAGAGACAATTTATTTATTTTTATTTTTTTATTTATTTATTTTTGTAAGGCAAATGGGGTTAAGTGGCTTGCCCAAGGCCACACAGCTAGGTGATTATTAAGTGTCTGAGACCAGATTTGAACCCAGGTACTCCTGACTCCAAGGCCAGTGCTCTATCCACTACGCCACCTAGCCGCCCCCATATTTATTTTTATTTTTAATTTTTTTTAATTTTGTTAGCAATCTTAATAAGAGAAGAGAATGAAATTAAAAGCTCAAAGATGGGTAAATAGGAAATGAAGCTATTCCTATTTGCTTATATTATGATGATTTACTTAGAATCTCCTCAGAAATCAACAAAGATACTATTTGAACCAATGATTTTAGACAAAGTTATAGGCTACAAAATAAACCCACAAAAATCTCTAGAATTTTTTGTATAATAATAATAATAATAACAAAATTCAATAAACCATAATAGAAAAGCAATTGTTATTCAAACAACTACAAAATTCTTAAAATATCTGGGGATCAATCTGCCAAAGTGAATTAAAACTTGTATCCATTCAACTACAAAATGTTCCTTAAATATTTGGAAAAATAAAAGTGACAGTACTATCAAAATTAATTTGAAATTTTAATGCTACATCAAACTACAAGAACTCGATAAAAACAACAAAATTTGTTGGAAAAATAAAAGATTTCGGGGCAGCTAGGTGGCGCAGTGGATAGAGCACTGGCCTTGGAGTCAGGAGTAACTGAGTTCAAATTTGACCTCAGACACTTAATAATTACCTAAGCCGTGTGGCCTCGGGCAAGCCACTTAACCCCATTGCCTTGCAAAAAACTAAAAAAAAAAAAAATTAGAATATCAAGGGAAATGATGAAAAGAGGAACAAAAGACAGAATAGTATTTATAGACCACAAAAAAATAGTATGATGCAATAGTCATCAAAATCAATAAGGATTGGTTCAAAAGTAGAGAACTAGATCTAGGGAACAGTCTAGACAAGAGAAAATCAGAAACAATGTTTCAGATGTAAATATATATTAGGTATGGGTATAAATCAAAATCTGTTCCTCAATAGATGTTCAAAGGATATGAACAAATTGTTCTCAAAAGAAAAATTGCCATCTTCTAAATTAATATGAAATATTCCATATCACTCTAATTAGAGACATGTAAATCAAAACAATCTCACAACCTACAAACTGGTAAAGAGATGACAAATCATGGAACTAACCAATATTGGGAGAGATGGGAGGAAATGAACATAATGTTGTAGCAGTAAAAGCCTTTTTGCAAAAGCATTTTGAAAAACAAATTGGAATTATTCAAACAAAAGTGCCAAAAATGTCTATATCTTTCACCTAAGGTTTTCATTAACGGCACCCCAAGAAAGTGTTAATAAGAATTTCTTATCCCTAGATACACCAAAGTATTTATAGCAATACTTTTTGTAATAACAAAGAATAGAAACAAAGTTGATCTTCATCAATTGGGGAATGGCCAAACAAATTGTGGTACATGAATGTAATTCCTTATTATTGTGTTGGAACAAATTACAAATGTGATTAATGCAGTGGAAACATAGACAGATATTTGTGAACTCCTACAAAATGGAACAAACAGAACCAAGAAAACTATAGTGACTGCAACAATGTAAATTTTATAAAGGACCCCCCAAAAATCAAAAGTGAATATAGCAAAACTACAGACCAAGCATAATTCAAAAGAAGTGATATGACCCCTTCACCCCATCTTTTACAGAGGTGAGAAGGCTACAAGTATTTACTTTTGGTTTATTTGTTATTTTATTTTTACAAATATATGTCATGAAAGTTTTTCAACTTTCATCCATAAGCATAAGTGCATTTTTAAGTTACAAAATTTCCTTCTGCTTTCCCTTCCCAATCCCCTCCCTTCAGTGGCAGTCAGGTTAACATTGTACATACATATTTGTGATAAGTATGCTTACAGATTAGTCATATTTGGTATGATGAATTAGGATTAAGGGAAAGAGATACATGAGAGATATTTTTTATAACAGTCATCAGATTCTGAAGGGGTTTTTTTGTTATGTTTTGTTTTGTTTTTCTTCCTCTGAATGGGGATAGCATTGTCCATAGCCAGTCTAATACGGTTGTCCTAGCTCTCTGCACTGCTCAGAGGAGCTGCTTCCATCAAGGTTGTTCATCTCACAATGTTATTGTTAATGTATGCATTGTTCTCTTGGTTCTGCTCCCTTTGCTCAGCATCAGATCCTGTAAGTCATTCCATGCTTCTTTAGATTCTAACCATTTATGGTTCCTTATGGAACAAGAATACTCCATAGTATTCATGTACCATAACTTGTTGAGTCATTTCCCAGTTGATGGGCATCTTCTCAATTTCCAAGTCTTTGTCACTACAACAAGAACTGCTATGAATATTTTGGAACATGTGGGACTTTTCCCATTTTTTAGGATTTCTTCTGGATCTAGACCTAGAATTGGAATTACTGGGTCAAAAGGAATGAACAGTTTTATTGTTCTTTGGGCATAGTTCCATATTGCTCTCCAGAATGGTTGGATCCGTTCACAACTCCATCAGCAATGCAGCAATGTCCCAATCCTCCCAGAACCTCTCCAACATTGATCAATTCCTCTTTTTCTCATCTTAGCCATTCTGATAGGTGTGAGATGATACCTCAGAGTTGTTTTAATTTGCATTTTCTAAACAATAATAATTTGGAGCATTTTCCATATGGGTGTAATTTTTAATTTATTTTTAAAATATAAATAAATAAATTTATATTTAAGTTTTAAGTTATTCATTTTAAAACTGTCTATTCATATCCTTTGAATATGATTTGATGCAATTCTCTATATATTTTGGAAATGAGACCTTTATCAGAACTCCTAGTTGTGAAGATTGTTTCCCAACTTTCTGCTTTCCTTCTGATTTTGACAGCTTTGGTTTTATTAGTGTAAAACCTTTTTTAATTTAGCATAGTCAAAATTTTGCAGTTTATAATGTATTCCATTTCCTATTTGGTTATAAATTTGCCCCCTTTCCATAGATTTGATAGAGTATTTTTTGGTCTATTGTTTTATCTTTTTGGTATCACCCTTTCTGTTTAAATCCTTGACCTTATTTTGTCATAGCATGTGAGATGTGGGTCTATGTCTAGTTTTTGGCATACTATTTTTCCAGTTTTCCCAACGATTTTTGTCAAATAGTGAATTTTTATCCCAGAAGCTGATGTCTTTGGGTTTGTCAAACAGTAGATTACAGTCATTTGCTATGGTTTCTTTTGAACATATCCTGATCCGCTGATCCATTACTCTATTTCTTAACCAATACCAGGCAGTTTTTTTTAAAAAAACAATTTTTTTTAGGTTTTTGCAAGGCAATGGGGTTAAGTGACTTGCCCAAGGCCACACAGCTAGGTAATTATTAAGTGTCTGAAGTCTGATTTGAACTCAGGTACTCCTGACTCCAGGGCCAGTGCTCTATCTACTGCGCCACCTAGCTGCCTCAACCACTTCATAGTTTTAGATCTGGTAGAGTTAGGCCACCCTCCTTTACCTTTTTTTTTTATCAGTTCTCTTGCTATTCTTGACCTTTTGGTTCTCCAGATGAATTTTGTTACTATTTTTTCTAGCTAGACAAAATAATTATTTGATGGTTTGGATGGTGTAGCATTGAATAAATAATTTAATTTAATTTAATTCAGCATATCAAAAACTGTTCATTATCATAATCCCAAACTCTGCTCTTCCCTGTATGGGCATACCTCACAGATAAGGATAACACAGGAGTGTGCTATCAAAAAGAATCAAAAGGAAGAGATCAATTAGTAGTGTCAGGGGTGGCAGATAGGGTAAAAAGAATGAGAAATATAAAATATCTTTTGGTTTTGTGATTAAGAGATCACTAGAAACTACTCTTTTAAGGGACAACAATGATCTCCTTCTCCCTCTCAAAGTCCTGTTTCTCCATATGCTTCACCAAGTCCTAATTTCACTTGGATCCCTAAAAATGAATGCCCCAAAGTTAGTGACTCACTCCTTTTCTCTATGTATTCTCCCAATCAGTTCCATGGTTTTAACTATTATCTCTATTCATTTCCAAGTTTTAATCTGACCTATCTCTAGTCTAGACTTTAATACCTGCATCTCCCTACCAGACAACTCATCCATCCAAATATGACAGAGAGACATGATGTGATTACATGCTATTGGAAAAGTGGTGCCAATAGATTTATTCAACTCAAGGTTGACACAAATAGTAGCAGTAATAGTAGGAGTTTAGTAGTAGAAGTAATAGTAGGAGTTTAGTAGTAGAAGTAATAGTAGGAGTTTAGTAGTAGAAGTAATAGTAGGAGTTTAGTAGTAGAAGTAATAGTAGGAGCAGGAGCAGGAGCAGTAGAAATAGAAGTAGTAGTAGTAGTAGTAGTAGTAGTAGTAGTAGTAGTAGTAGTAGTAGTATAGTGGTAGAAGTAGAGTACTAGAAATAATAGTTGTAGTTGTAGTTCTAATTGTAGTAATACTGGAAGTATGCTAGAACCAATGCCACCTGGATTGTGAGAGGGTGAAATTTTCAGTCTAAGCATTTATACCTCAGAAGTCTACAATCACAACAAAGTAGGCCTTCATTTATTGTTCTATTGATTATCTAGATTTAAAAGAAGTGAATGATATAGATTAAACTTAAAGGATTATGAGCATACTTTTAAAAAAGCAACACACCTCTATACTGCTCTATAAACAGTACCTAAACTCAGCAAGAGTTCTTCTTTTTTCCCTTATTTCTCATATACAATAATTTTTCCAAGTACTATTGATTATATTTCTAGCATCTGTCCCCTTCCTTCCTGCTCTCACTGCTATCACCTTATCATCAGTCCCTCATTACTAGTTCTTTTAACTGTTAAAATAGTTTCTTAAAATATTCTTCCCTCCACTCTCTCACCACTGCTGAGCTCTCACTGTATTAACATACTCCTTGATTCTCAGTTCCTTACTTAAGATGAAAAAACTTGAACTAGATGGCTTCCAAGGGGTCCTTCCACCTCTAAATAAGGAAATTCAAAGCTTAATTCTTCAATTGAATTACTTTATTAGCTTCCAATATTGCATCTCCAAGACTTTGTGATACATGAGGGAGGAGAGAGAGAGAGTGAGAGAGAGAGAGAGAGAGAGAGAGAGAGATGGAGGGATGGAAGAAAGGAGGGAGAGAGGGAGAGAAGAAAGAGAAAGAAATGACACAGACACTGCTCTCAGTGAACTTACAGTTTCATAGGGGAAGATACATATATAGAAACACCTGACATAAGGAATAATATGATAAGTGCAAAAAAAAGATAATGAGTTCAAAGTTAAATTTACTCACACTATAAGAATTTTTTTAAAAAAAATGAAAGTTGGGGCGGCTAGGTGGTGCAGTGAATAGAGCACCGGCTTTGGAGTCAGGAGTACCTGGGTTCAAATCAGGTCTCAGACACTTAATAATTACCTAGCTGTGTGGCCTTGGGCAAGCCACTTAATCCCATTCATGGCCTTGAAAAATCTAAAAAAAAAAAAAACAATGAAAGTTCAAGAGAATAGTTAATGAAAGATGCAAGCTTCCTCTTTGGAAAAATATGGGAGACTATAAGAGTAGAATGTGATCTATAATCATCAAACACAGTCAATGAATTTATCATTTTAATGGAAATTTTTCTTGTTTGTTTCAAGTCGTTTCAGTTTTTACATAGTGTAGAAGACAGAGATTTAACTTATTTACATAATAAAGTTGAACAAAAGTTCTCTTTTGGTTTCAGATATGTGATGACTTCTGCCTGAACTCAACCACCAGAATTCCCCAATTTACTCTAATCTGTTGTAAAATAGAGAAGTACTAAATATTAATTTGTCAACATTTGTTTTATATGATTCAATTACTGAGCTAGCTCCCAAAGAACTCAATATCATTTATAAAAGGTGCCTGGCCTAGTTTAATGAAACTTCTACACAGATCAAACATTTGTTGGAATATACCCATACATCCAGTTCATTTTAAAAGGATATCACTGGGGTCACAGTGTAAGTTCCCCCAATTAGTTTTCTTTAGCTTCAATAAATTCTTTTTTTTTGCTATTTTGACTTCTTTGACTAATTTGTTCCCATGTCTCCTAACTTTTATCTTCCATAATCAATACACGGGAAAAGTAGAAAATATATACAAATTATCAAAATGAAAAAAGAAAAAACATTCATACAGGTTTTTTTTTAAGAAAGTAAAAGAAAGATTACACAAGTGGTTTGCTGATAGGATAAATTAAATTTTAAAAGGTCCATTTAAAGAATATTATAGTAGATTGAGTAAAAAAGATAATTTCCTGAAGTACATAAGCAATAAAACAAAAGGGAATAGAATATGAGATTGCAGAAATAAAATTGACAGGGCCTGGAAATTCATTGGAAGTGAGTGGTGAGGGAAAAGGAAGAATCTAAAAGTGATTTTGAGATTATGGACCTGATGGATAGGGTTATTCTCAGTAGGGCAAAATTGAAGAGTTAATTTTTGAACTTGCTAAATTTGAGGCTGTACATCTAGAGGAAAGCACCCAATAGGCATCTGGAAATACAAGAGTGAAGGCATCTGGAAATACAAGAGTGAAGTTCTGAAGGGATCTTCAGTGTAAAATTTTGATTAGTGAATAATCTAGTTTAATGTGTTTGTTCAAACTGAAAGATCGAATTACATAAAGATCTGATTTCTAAATTAATCTGATTAGAGCTAATTGTTCAGAATAGTTGAGCTCATCAAGGAATACAAAGCAGGGAAGGAAGAGGACCAAGAACAGAACCTCTTATAGTCAGCCACACTTAAGGTGCAAGTTGAAGATGAGTCCTTGAAAGAGACATTTCAGGGAAATAGAAGAACCACTAGCAATTCATATTATGGAAGCCAAGAGAAAAGTTATGAAAAAGAAACTGGAGCTTTCTTATTGTTAGACAAAAGGAAAAAATATACCATATTGAACACATCAAATACATAATTATCATAGAAACAAGATCACAATAATAGCTTTCTACATCCTCCCTTCCACTACCTAGGTAATGTTGAAAATTTCATCAGATATAGTCCTTGTATTATGTCTAAAAATGTAAAAATAAACAGAAAACATCAATAAAACTTTTAAAACCACCTATTTATGCTATCTTATTCAAATCACTTTCATTCTTGTTCATCCTCTAATGTGTTATGTCACCCACCTCCCCTAAAATCTATTAGCATATCCAGGAAGAATGACTCATAAGACTAAGGAAACACAGAGGTATTGGTTTCTTGGAATTCAGGAAAAGTGAATCATGTTCCATATACTCTGCTTTTAATAGCTTTCTTTTTGGAAAATGTCTGAATATTTCCCAAACATTCATCCTCCTTTGGGGAATTAAAAATTGATAAAGTAATAGATTGTCCCACTCCAATACCTCATCATGGTTTATAAGTGACTATGTTGGTTTGGAAGTCACACTTGTGAATGTCAGTGTCCAAAAGGACCTATCAAACTTCTAGGATAGGCCCATTGACAATATTTTTGTCTATCGGTCAAGAGTCATTTAGCTAAGTGTGGAGAGGCTTATTATGAGAAAGCTATCTATCAAATGGCATATATGTGTGTATGTGTATGTGTGGGGGGAGTATATTTGTAAATATAAATAAATATAAAATAGAGCAAATTATTAGTATATTTATTTACTCTTGTCTCCCCAAATAGAATGTTCCTGAATCTTATTTTCTAAAATAACTTTTGAGATGATGGACTTCTTCAATTCTATCAGTGCAATAATCAGGGACAATCTTAAGGGATTTGGGGTGGAGATTACCATCCATATCCAGAGAAGGAACTGTAGAATTTAAATGAAGACCAAAGCTTATTATATTCAATTTTTAAAAGTTGTCTTATGTATTACATAATTTTGTTTTCTCTAATTTTTCTTTCTTTTGGAGCTGGTTCTTCTCTCACAACACATTCAATTTCAATCTATGCTTATCGTGTTTGCAAATGTAAAGTCTATATCAGATTGCCTTCTGTTGGGGGAGGGGTGGGAGAAAAATTGTAATACTCAAAACCTTGAAAAAAAGGATTGGTAGAAACTACACATGTATGTAATTAGAAAAACAAAGAAAATATTTATATAGTTAGAAAAACACTTTTGAGAGTTTGAAAACCCAGTCTTCCACAGAGCAAAGGAGGAATTCTTGGGCAGTGCTAGACTAAAGAGTAGAGAATCACTTCTACTGCTCCAGGGACTAAGCCACACCTATTGAGGAACAAAAAGTCTAGATCTTTTTCTTCTCTATTTTTGTGTAGTGCTGTTTCAAGGGAAAGGGGTGTTGCCTCCCTTGAAACTCCAAGTCTCTTTAATTTAGGGGAACATCCAAAGTAATATTATATGTTTAGAAATTTAAATAAGCAATCCCAAATTTATTTTCCCATCCAGAGATAATACAGATCATAAGGAGACATTAGGAATCTGGGGAACTATATGGGACCTTGAAAAGAAAGAATAGAACTCACCAGAGAGGAAGGAGAATTTTATGTATATATATATATATATATATATATATATATATATATATATATATAATAGTGAATCCATTGTATTTTTGTTGTTGTTATTGTTGCTGTTTCTGTGAAATGAAAAGCAATCACATACCTGGTCTTCCTTGTTACTTTGTGGACTTGTTTGTCCTTCATTTTAGAAGAGAACTAGTGAGATCAATGGGTGGTATCTTGATGTGCCAGACAATTGAATCTAAGTGAGACAGAGTTGCACAAAGTCATCAACTTCACTTTCTCTTCCTGAGTCATTAAAGTTCAGTTTCATAACAAAATTCAGGGCAAGTGCTGATGGCCCAAGATGCAGTGGATGACCTTGGTGTCAGACCTTCAGTGTCTAACCAAGCTTCAAGCATTCCACAGTATCCACCTTAGGTGCCTTCATGGCCATTAAGACAAATTGTTCTCATCTACTCATTCCACCAGGTGAAATCTTCATAATCTTGAGGCAGACATCCTTCTATCTCACCAACCAATCAGGCCTGTAGGTTACTCTCAACATTATTTAGTCTGTCTGCCAAGATGGTTTTATTGAGGTGTGACTGCTATGCATTTGCTACAGCTTGTTAGAGCCACAGGTGAAAGTTTGGTGAAAGGTAGACACCAAAAGTGGCTGAGCAGCCCTGAAAAGGGTTGACCAAGCCCTCACACCAGTGATGCTAGACCTCCCTAAACACCATATATCCCATCTTGCAAACTCATAGTTACTAGCAACCCATTTATCCTCCCCAGTGGAGAATAATTCCTGTATTTTATGTTTAAATTATCTTGTTTGTGAAAGAAAACAAATAAATGAATAAATAAATGTGGATATCTCTATAACTCTGAGTATTCTCATATAGATAACCATTTGCTTTATTCTTTAAGTTCTCTCCATACATTCTCTCTCCTTCCCCTTCATAGTCCATAGTTTAAACTAATGTCCAAAAAAAGATACTATAGCCTGCTCTTCATCCCAGTCCTGTTCTTAAACTGACAATATGTACAATATGCAAAGCAAATATTTCATGTGCAATTTGTTTCTTGGTATCATTCTTTGTATATTTATCCCTGGTGCCTAACTCCTAGTAGGAACTTAATAAATGATCATTTATTGATTTATTGATTATCCCCTTTACATTGAGAAATTGAAGTCAGAAAGATTCCCTCTTCTAGATTTGTCCTCTTTACTGAGCTTTACCCAGAGGTTGAATCAGTTAACAAAACACAGAATCATCTCTCTCTCTCCATGACAGAAGTTAATTACTATTTTAAAACAACAACAACCACCACCAAGAAGCAGTGGCTTCTGGAAATATATGAAACCTGCAAATAGAGCTGTTTCCAAGAAGAGAAACATTTTTTTCTAAAAAGTCATTTTCCATGATTTTTGTAAATCCTGTACTTTAAATTTAAGGAAAATTATATTTCCGCTTACATCTAGTTAATCATCACATCTAACATCATGTAACATGGTTCACAGACAATAGTGGTAGGAAGACCTAAATTGATAGCTTTTCTGACCAAATAAAAGCGTTTCCAACTATTTAACACTATCCATAAGCAGCCAACTGCTGAACTACTATTTCCACCATTGTGGATCTTGGCTTCTAAAGGGAATGAGGGAAAAGTTTCCCACAAAAATTCCATCAAATAAGTCTATAAGCCAGACAAATCTAGAGTCATCCATGACTGTGCTTACATGATTAATTTTGAGGGAAAATGCTCCCTCCCTACACCCCATCTATTGGTCCTACTAAGACTCCTCCTTGACAAATATTTCTTAGCTTATACAATATAATGTTCTTTAAAATACTGAAAATCTTTACCCCTTAATTGCCTTTCTTCATTTTGGGTTTCAAGATTCACATTTGTATATTCTCGGGGGGTTATTTTTATTTAAAAAAAAAACAAGACTAATCCTTCAAATTTATATTTTCTCAAGGTTTTAATTTTTTCATCTTCCTTCTCCAAAGATCTATCATCCATTTGATTGTTATGGTAATAACTTAGTTCAGCAACCACATTTAAGCACATTTTAAATGCCATGCCCTGATCTGGGTGCTTCATACTGGAAATACAATAATGAGAAAATAACTCTGTTCCTACCCTCTTATAGTTTACAATCTAGTAAGATACTAGGACTCCCATCCCAGACTCTCCTTATATAATATATAATATATAATATATATATATATAATATATATATTATAATATATATATATATACACATATATTTTTTCCCTTTCAGCATTATATCCCATACATCTCATACATCCCCTTATCAATACCCAAGAACTCTTCCAGTTGCTAGAATCTTTTCCATAACTTGGGGAAAACAATAATCAGAAAGAAAAATTTCTCAATTTTACTTTCCAGATATAAAATTCTTTTATAGCTATTAAGAACTATTAGATTGTCTTTTCCAAACATATCTGCATTTTTAAAAAATGGACAATATAACCTATATCAGATTACTTGCTATCCTAGGGTTGGGGGAAAGAAGGGAGGGAAGAAACTTTACAAAAATGAATGCTGAAAATTATCTTTATAAAATTGGCTAAATAAATAAATAAATAAATTTAAAAGAATGAATTGAATTGCCAGATATAAATGCTTCATCAAAACCAAAGTGATGACTTATAGGACTGAACTAAGCATGTTTGTTATAGAAGGGGAAGGAGCTTCTAATGGACAAAATGATTGGTGGATAGTGATAAAAACTGCCAAAAGGAACATCAATGTAACAACAAAAAAGAGACACAGATAGTGCAACTTGGTTGCAGATTCAAAATACAATTATAATCATTAAAAGCTATATACAACATGGCAGCCTAGGTTATTAAGTGGTTTATCTAATATCAAAATCAAGAAAGTTTCACTGAAGTTAACTCCCAGTTGATTTAAATCTTATAATTTTTTAAATCACCCATTCTGTGAATATTTTCATCAACCTTTTTTAATGGCATCATATCAACAATGCATGATATAATACTATCTTAACCCCCAAATTCTTTTAATATATTTTATAGTTTTAAACTTTATATTTAAATTCTTTTTGCAGTCATTTTTTTAATGACCAGTATAAATTCCTAGTGTAAATGGATTCATGGGACTTTGTTAATTCATAGAAGTATTCCTATGTTCTTGGTTTTTCCTTGATGCTTACTTATATGTAGCAATTATTCAATTAAATTCATCAAACATTAATTATACACCAACTTCCTGATCTCTTTCTCCTTGCAGGTATCCCTTCCTCTCAACAGGGGATCAGAGAGATGCCATTTCATTGCATGATAGAGCATGTTCACAGATTAGTAAAGATGCATTAAAAATGAATACAAAGTTATTTGGGAGTGGAGGATCATTAAATGCAGGAATCAGAAAAAAAGGTTGACTGCCTCAGCTCACTAAATTCAGTGAACTGAATCTAAAAGGATTTAGACAGAGCATCATCCCTGAAGGGAGATAGAAACTCCTTCTGGGCAAGAATTATTTTGTTTTGCACTGTACACCCTAACAGCAACATGGGAGTGATGTTCAACCTTGAAGGATTTGCTCATTCCATCAGTGCAACAATTGGGAACAATTTTGGGCTCTCTGCAAAGGAGAGTACCATCTGTATCCAGATAAGGAGCTGTGGAGTTTGAACAAAGTACAAGGATTATTCCCTTTAATTTAGAAAAAAAAACATCTTGTTGTCTGATCTTGTTACCTCTGAGAATTCTGTTCTCTTTAAGGATATGATTTCTCTCTCATCACACCCAATTTGGATCAAGGTACAACATAGAAACAAAGTAAAGACTGACAGAGTGCTATCTGTGGGGTGGGGGTGGGGGGAAGGAAGCAAGATTGGGGGAAAATTGTAAAACTCAATATCTTTAATAAAAATAAATTTTAAAAAAAGAATTATTTTCTTTTGGCAATAATATTCCCATACTTAGAAGAATGTTAGTTGCATAGTAAGTGTATAATAAACCCTTACTGATTTATTCATCTAAGGTTACATAGCAAATCTATATCCTCTAGCTCTACACTCAGAACTCTTTTCCCTGCACCATGGGTACCTCCAATTGCAAGATAATAACCTTAAGACTCAGTGGTCATACTATAAGGAAAGAACTCATTATCTTGCCCTTGTCTTCATTACCATTATCTTCTTCATTACAGTAAGGGTATTAGAGAAGGAAATTTCAGGACTAATGTTAAGTATTAGATGTATAATACAGAGGTGAGGGTGGGGAAACAAGAATATTTCAAGGTAGATAGCCAGCATCCCAAAAGAGGCACAAGGGGACTCCGGGTTGTTTGCCTGTTTCAGCCTATGTAATCACTGGTTTCCTATAAAATCTACTTTTGGGTGGAGATCTCTTCAACAGAACAAGTTGAAGGTGAGAAAGCAACTTCTTTATGACAAAGTAGTGTCAATCAATTGGAGAATGGATAAACAAACTATATCATAAGTGAATATAATGGAAGATTACCGTACTTTAAGAAATGACAAATATAATAAAGGGAAGTACAGGATGACCTATATGAAATGCTGCAGTTGGCAGAACCAGAAACGGAGTGACTACAGCAATGTAAATGAAAAGAGTAATCACAGCATAATCAAAAATAAATTTTGCAAAGTTATGGAAAACAAATATGACTCAAAAGAAGAAATATGAAAAGACACCCACTTCTCTACTCTTGCAGAAATGGAAAGTCCAAGGGTGTGGAACATTGCATATATTTTCATTATTTTTTCAATTAATCGATTGATTTTTTTCTAATTTTCTCTTCACTATATCTATATCTATATCTATGTCTATGTCTATGTCTATGTCTATGTCTATGTCTATGTCTATGTCTATATCTAGGATATCATAGAAGAATGAGGATAGTGGGAAAAATCTTTTGGAAATGTAGTAACAGGATTAATTTTTTTTTTTTTTACTATCCCAGTAATAAAATAAACTGTCAGTGTTCTGAATGTAGGGAGATAATGGAAACTCCACTTAGCAAATATCTATAATATCTTTTATTTTTTTTTGCATATTACTTATTTTCTCAATTTGACTGTAAATCCATAGTAAGTACTTTTCATAAGTGCTGTTTGATTCATTGACTAACTCTTAGAGAGCAATGAATACTTATTTACTGACTCTTTGTCCCACACCCTCCACCTAAAGTACTTGCTGGAGTTCAATCTAAAATCATTATAACCACACCATTTCCTGCTTAAATATTTTTCTTTTAGGTTTTTGCAAGGCAAATGGCTTGCCCAAGGCCACACAGCTAGGTAATTATTAAGTGTCTGAGACTGGATTTGGACCCAGGTACTCCTGATTCCAGGGCCGGTGCTTTATCCACTGTGCCACCTAGCCACCCCATTTCCTACTTAAATCAAAACAAATCTAAAAACCATTATAACCCTTTGCCCTTTCCAACCATAGGTGCATAGATGGGTATATTCTAATAAATGTTTAACAATCAGAACTTCAGGAGAAAATGAACCCTTGATACATTTTTAAGTTTAATCTGCCTCATTAGCATTTTTCTATCACTTTCTTAAATTTAGAAAATCAACAAAACAATAAATCAAGCTCTGGTTTGTAGCATTTGCCCATTTCTGAGCTGTGAATGCTTATACTGAAAAATTAAAAATTAGCACTCAAAGTAGTTCCAGGATATCCCTGCTTCTAGATCTATAACTTTCTGAGGCAGGATTCAAACTCATACATTCTGATTCCAAGTTCATTACTCTTTCAATAACAAAATGCTGCCTCTTATCTCCCACTTCCTAAGGCAGTTACTATTTTACAAAGTAGGGAACTGTGACCAAAAGAGGTAAAGTTATTTACTAAAGACCAAAGCAGTAAATTAGTGGAAGAGATAGAAATCAATCCCAGACCTTCACAGTTCCAGTGTCTCCTAATTACCACTGCATCACACTGGCTCTCCTCATCTCGGCCCCCCTGATTTTCTTGGCTAAGGGAATAGGAGAACAGACTAGAATTATATTTGCTCCTTTAAATATTGTGAATCTAGGGTAAATAAGTTTTAGGTTTAAACTACACTCCTAATTGTTATTTCTTAGTGGGATAAGAGGGATCCAAGCTATGTATTGACTCCCTTCCACCAGAAGTGAATTTTACAATGAATACACCTAGCAAATGACAAAGAAATCCATTTAAAACTGAAATCAGAGAAAGAATGCATAGAAGAATATATGACAGCCCATGCCAATTGAAAAAACTCTCCCTTTGAGAGCAAGATGATAATCCCAGATCTCACCAAAGGGGAAAATTCCCTAAAGTTTCTAAAACCATAAATTGTAAATGGGATATGATCAGATTTCAATACCTCTATGCATTGACTTAAGTGAAGTTTCTCTCTCAATGCTGGAAGTCAAAAGAACCCATATCTCTTCCCTCCAACTCTCACCAATTCTACACACTCCTGAGAAGCAGAGGTATTATCAATCTCTATCACTGAGAAAGTCCCATACAATAGCCCTTTTGAGTCTAAGATTAACATAGTTATTTGCATGCTGCTTCCCATAATAGATTATGAGCTCTTTGTGTTCAGGAACTGTTTGGTGTTCTTTTTTTAAAACTATTTTTGTATCCACAAATCTTAGCACAATACACAGCAGGTGTTTAAGAAATATTTGTTTACTAACTATATCAAAGAGAAAACATGGTGGGAAAAGTGGGTGAATATTCTTTCAGGAGGAAAAGGTGAAGAATATGAGCTCTTAAGTGCATCTATATAACTGTGACATAAAATTTATTGAGTTTCATTAAGTGTGGACATTGATCAAGGGTATATGATCCTAGGAAAATCATAACCTCCCCAAGCCTCAGACAGTACTAAAATCTATAAAATATAGCCTGGGTCATCTGCCACAGTGGAGGGGTTCCCAAACCACATTGATATGTGACCCATGTTAAACTCAATATAAAGGTGTTTGGTGGTATATTTTTGTGATTTTTAAAATTGAAAGTCTTCTTTCAATTAATAGAAAGTTCTTGAATGAGGTAAGAAGGTTTTGATAAATAGAAAATAACAGATGGTTCCAATTAATACCTAGCATCTATATAGTTCTTTACAATTTGCAGGCAGAAGTTTGGCTCCTACCATAAGCAGTGTGCTTCCAGATATGCCTATCCCCAAGGACTGCAACTTGCCTCCAGAGGCCAGGAAGCACCTGCACAGTCAAGGAAAACATGCCTGGCAATGTCCAGCACTGACACTAGAGCAAAAGAAAACTCTGAGATAACTCACAAAATTTTTGCTCCAGGCAAGAGAATCTTGGAAGCAGATGAGTCCACAGATAGCATTACAAAGTAGCTACAATCCATTGGAACTGAGAACACAGGAACATTGTCTCTATAGGCAGTTATTTCTGACAGCAAATGATCAAGTGAATTCCCGTATTAGAGGTATTATCTTTTTTTGTGAGATACTCAACAGAAAGTCACTGATGTTGCCCCTTTCCAAAGTCATAAAGGCAAAGGGTGGCATTGTGGGCATCTGGTAGAACAAGGGGCTGTGCCCAGTATAAAAAGAATGGGGCTGACTTTGCCAAGTGGCATAACTGAAGACTGGGGAGAATACACCGTCATGGAGAATGCCATTGTGTTGAGCCAATATGCCAACATTTGTCAGTTGAATGGCATTGTCCCTATTATGGAGCCAGAGTTCCTCCCTGATGGAAAACATGATCTGAAAACTTGTTAGTATGTTATTGAGAAGGTCCTGGCTGCTGTCTACAAAATTCTAAGTGACCACCATGTCTATCTGGAAGGTACCTTGTTGAAATGTAACATGGTCACCCCTGGCCATGCCTACACCCATGGTATTCACATGGTAACTGCAACTGCTTTGTGCCTCCTGCAGGTACCATCTGGCCCTGTCTGGGGGTCAGTGAGGAGGATACCCAACAACTTCAAAGTCATCAATACCTGCCCCTTGCAGAAGCATAGAAACTGACCTTTTCTTATGGCCAATCTCTGCAGGTATCTGCTTTTAAGACCTAGGTTAGTAAAAAGGAAAATGTCCAGGCTGCCCAAGAGGAATATATTAAACAGGTCATGGCTAACAGCCAAGCAAGTATTCTCCAAGTGGAAAGTTAGGAGCTACAGCTAGTGAGTTGTTCTTTGTCTCTAATCATGCCTGCTAAGTCAAAGTCTTCCACCTGGCCATGTCCTAACAATCCAAGCCATCCCTTACAGTCCAGGAAAAGATCCCAGAGCTTTGTGCTGCTCTCTCTTATCACTAGTAACTTGTGTGTTGTTGCTCTCTGGTGAATTTAGGGATCTCTCTTCAGCCCACTTTTTCCAATAAACAACTATTTAACAAGGGAAAAAATTTGTAAGATAATATGCCTATATTATCTCATTACTCTGCTTAACAACCCCATAAGGGAGTTGCTATCATTATCCTTATTTTACAGATGAGGAAATGGAGGCCAAAAAGTCGCACAGCTAGTAAATGTTTAAAACTGCATTTGAACTCAGATCTTCCAGATTTGGGGTCTAATGTTTACCTCTTGCTACTTCTGAGAAGTCTAAAACTGAATCTTGAAGCTTTCACTGTGATGCCTAATCTTGATCCATTGGGGTAAGAGAAAACAAACTTAGTTGTTCCCTTTTTTTCAAATATTTGAAGACAGCTATGTTTTCCTAGGATCACAGATTCTTAGCTAGAAGGAACGTTAGCAGCTATTTAATCTAATTGTCTCAATCTATTGGTAAGACAAATGAGGCTAGAAAGGTTAAATCCAAGCTAAGATAATAAATGAAAGAGGTAGAATTTAACCTCTAATCTTCTGATAATCACTGTCTTCTTTTCCCCATTGTGCCATAGTATCTTCACTCCAGCTCAATTCCCCAAGTATTCTCATTTCTATGCTAAACATTGCTGGATTCCTCAATAAATCCTCATGGAATCTTTCCTTTTCCTTCAGTCTGGTTATCCTCTCCTGTACACTCTCCAACTTATCATGATTAACAATTTGGTAATTTCAGTTATATTAATGTGACTATAACTAAAAGAAATAAAGCCAGTCCAAATATAATGAGCTAATCAACCACAAACCATGTATGTAATATAGGATACTGTTACCATGACTAACTAACCTCTTCAGTTGGGAAAATGTGGCAGGAAATAAAGTAAGTAAAGCCTCCAAGTCATAGACAATTTCCATTAGTAGAGTCCACAAATTTACATCATAGAGACTATACACACACACACACACACACACACACACAGAGAAAGTAGAAGCAGACGTTCCTATAAGTGATTTATAATTATGGGGTGAGAGAAGGGCAAGGGATGAAATAGAGAAAGTTATGGATTAATTATTATCTAGCTTAACTGTCTACAATTAAATGAGTTAAATGAATAATTAATTCACTTTGCCAGACTAGAAAGTCTGAGTAGTTTATAATAACATTATTGTTTTTAATGTTCTCTTTATTTTGGGGGGGGGTTTATATTTTCATTTCCAAATACTTCCAAACATTTCTATCTTTCGTCCACTTCTTTCTCCAATGAATCCGTCTTTGTGACAAAGAAAAGGAGCAGATGAGGAAAAACATTTTAGCAAAACTATATAACTCATCAGTTTAGTTTGACCTTACATATAATGCTTCACACACATAACCTACTACTTCTGCAGAGAAGAGGGAAGAATAATATTTTACCTCTTTGCTTCCAGACCAAGTTTGACTATAATAATTACCCAGCATTCAGTTTCATATAGTCAATTGTTTTGTTTTCAGTTTTCTCTTAATGGTGCTGCATAACTACATATCTTAAAACACCACACTCTCTAAAGAAATAAAGTTGTAGCTAACTTTATAGAGGCAGCAAAGAGACATATAGCAGCTACAAATTAATCACAACATATTTTAAGTAATGCTCAATGTACATACACACAATCACATTATTTAGTATATTATCTAAGGATTGTACAATCAGAAGATATTTGGGCAGAATGAGGATTGAATGAATAGCTTAAGTGCATTGGTACTTATAATCTACCTTATAAATTATATGAGTGGGGGTGGCTAAGTGGTACATTGGATAGAGCACCAGCCCTGGAAGTCACGAGTACCTGAGTTCAAATCCAGCCTCAGACACTATCTAATTACCTAGCTGTGTGGCCTTGGGCAAACCACTTAACCCCATTGCCTTGCAAAAAAAAAACCCTAAAAAAATAAATTACATGAGTATACATATCTATGTATTGTGCACACATAGACAAACATGTAACATCATGTTGTATACATCTACATTCATGTGTGTATTTATATATGTATAAATTAATTATATTTGTGTGTATATAACTTACATATATAATTATTGTTTAGATCTATATTCATGCACATATTTATATTATATATATCTCTATATTCATATACATATGTATATGAATAAATATATTTAAATTCATGTTTGTATGTGTGAATGTATGTACATGTTGCACAGCGGATAGACTGCTTGGCGTGGTCAGGAAGACTCATCTTTCTGAATTCAAAACTGTTCTCAGATACTTACTAGCTATAGGGTCCTGGACAAATCACTTAACCCTGTTTGCCTCAGTTTCCTCCTCTGTAAAATGAGCTGGAGAAGGGAATAGCAAATCACTCAGATATCATTGACAAGAGAAATCTCAAATGGGCTCACAAAGTTGGACATGACTGAAACAAATGAATGAATGAAGATGTGTCTATGTGCAGATGATTAAATCCCTAGAAGAAGCCCTATGGATAGATCCTCAATTAAGGATCTTTGGGGAAAAGTGGACAAAAATTAAACAGGATGAGTAGGTATGGATGAATGTGATCTGCACCAACAGAAGTGATACCCATATCAACAGGATAATAGTTATTTTGAAATATTTGAGTTGATACTCAGGTTATTAATTGACTTCCAATTTCTCTGACCATGAAATTGTCAGATGGACTTTGAGGTCCATTCTAGTTTCTAGATTTTTGGACTAGAGAAAACAAAACAAAAAATAGCTTATGTGAAATTGCAACCCAAGAGAAGTAGGGAAATGTTATGGAAGCATTGAGCTGTTTCTCATTAATTTGGTTGTGTCATTGCATTGGAATTTCATCACATAAAGTGGCACATGTAATTCCTGTGCCACCATCAATTGAAAACATCGAAAAAAAGAAAAGTGATATAGAACTAAAGAAGAGTATTACATTCACACTCACTAAGTACTTCAAGAAAAGGCTAGAGAACCACTAGGCAGATGTATTATAAAGAAGATGCTTATTCAAGTATGACTTGAACTAGAATACTTTTGAACTTACTTCTAACTCTTGAGAGGCAAACTGATAGAATAGATAATGATTTTGAACTTGGAATTAGGAAGTTTGGGGTTCATATCCTGCCTTCCATTATAGTATGCTGATGCAGAAGATGGGAGAAGGAGGTGTGTCAGACTGTGCTGTGTTTTTTTAAATTTAAGGCAATGTGGGTAAGTGACTTGCTCAAGGTCACACAGCTAGGCAATTATTAAGTGTCTGAGGCCCCATTTGAACTCAGGTCCTCCAAACTCCAGGGTCAGCGCTCTATCCACTGTGCCACCTAGCTGCCCCTGTGCTGTGTTTTTTACAAATATTACCTCATTTTAGCCTCATAACAACCCTAGCAGGTAGGAGATATTATGATCTCCATCTTGTAATTAAGGAAACTGAATCAAACTAAGGTTAAGACTTGCCCAGTGTCACACAATGAGCAAATATCCAAGAATGGTTTTCTCCTTTTTTTTTTCTAACAAGACATTTTATTATCACAGTGTTTTAAGATTCATGAGCCAGTAGTAAGGGATAGTGGGCATCTAAAAATAAAACCTGAAAGAGCTCCCAGGGCTAACCTAAATTCTACTTGTGAGTACTTTCATTCTCAAAAAAAAAAATACACCTAAACCCAATTTTCCTCCTTTACAAGGGAAAGAGGAAAAATGCATTTCTTAAAGGGAAAAAAATGCATTTCTTACTGTACATTGTTGGATCCTTACAAGTTCTGAACAGACAAGAGTAAAAAAGTCCAAACAAATAAAAAGAGGCAGACTCATGTCTCCCTGGATGTCGTGATCATTAACTAAGCACAGTAAGTGAGAAAAAATAAATAGGAAAAATCCAGAGCTGCTGAACTTTTACACCATGTGATCTTGACTGGAGATTTCTTGTTGGCACATAGGAGGGAGACATAGGGGACTCCTATGAAGGCCCATTTTTCACTAGGCCAGAATTTGATGATAGGACCTTGCTCTGGGATCTCTGATGCAGCACCAAAGTATGCAAAGCAGACACAACCCAGATAGGCAGCCAGACAAATGAGGATGTGCCACACACAATGCAGATAGGGGAAGTTGAAGGAGGACCAGAGTTCACAGAAGGCCCCGTCACTGATCCAACAGAAGAGAGCTAGAGTCCACCAAAGCCCAGAGAAGAGGCCCAGTTTATAGACCCATAAGTTGTTGCACCTTTTCAGTTCTGCAATAAGCAGCACTGTGCATGGAATGCCCAAAGTCATCAGAGAGATATTGTTGATGGCTGGCTTCACAAATGCAAGACATGTAGTGACTCCAAACAGGACACAGACCACAGCTTTGAACCTTCTCCTGTCATTTCTAAAGACTTTTGGTAAGTGCCTTCTGGGGAACCACATAGCCAGGGCACACATCCACACCCAAAGAATAGCCAGTTCATCAAGCATCTGACCCAGGAAACTCAGAGTTGCATGGAAGCAAACTGACCCAATTCCAATAAGTAGTGTCCGTATTAAATATATGCCACTGTTGAAGCATGCTGCATATTGACGGAATAAGAACATGCAGATGGGCGGCAAAATAAAAAAGAAGACATTGCTGATCCGTGTTGTGGAACTCCACGATGGAGTAGTTGTCCTCGCACCAGTCCGCAGCTGGTCCCAGAAATACTGGGTGCTCTGGCCCCGCGCGCGGAGGGCTGCTGTCCCCGGCCCCGGCCCCGGCCCCGGCCCCGGCCCCGGCTCTCATCCGGCCCCGGCCCCGGCCCCGGCCCCGGCTCTCATCCGGCCCCGCGGCTGGCCGCTCCAGAGGGAGGAGCGCTCTGCCCGGCCCGGAGCCTTCCGCCTCCCAAAAATGGTTTTCAAATTAGGTCTTCCTTAATCCAGGTCTTGGGTTCTATGCAATGTGCACCTTGGCTAGAGGACATAATGCTGGCAATGTCATGACCAGAATCTGCTTCAGATTTGGACTATCTGTTGGATCCTAGACAAATCACTTACTTCTCTCTCCATTTCAGTTTCATCATTTGTAAAATGCGGTTAATAAGAGCACTTAGCTCAAAAGATTATTGTGAGGATCAAATGAGATCACTTATGTAAAGAGTTTTGTAAACCTTACAGGTGCCAGCTATTATAACCAGGGTTGCTAGGTAGCACAGTGTTTAGAGCACCAGGTCTGCAGTGAGGAAGACTTGAGTTCAAATATGATCTCAGATATTCACTAGCCAGGTGACCTTGGACAAGTCCCTTAACACTCTTTGCCTCAGTTCTCTTATCAGTTGAACTGGAGAAAGATATGGCAAAACACTCCAGTATCTTTGCCAAGAAAACCCCAAATGGGGTCATGGAGTCAAACATGACTGAAATGACTAAAATGATTACTACCAGGTATATGGCTCTTGGATTAGACTCAATTGCTTGCAAAAGTCTCTTGCAACTCTAAATATATGATCCTGTGAAGTTCTGATTATGAAATCTTATTAATTTTTTAAGTTACAGTATTTAACCATGACCCAGATGGCTCTGGAGGAGAAAATCAAAGTGAGGCTAATGACTTTGCACAGCACCCATTCACTCAAATACAGTTCACTTTCATGGTATCACTTCTCTGATATCATGGATAAAGAGGAGTGGCCTCACTACTTAAAAGGTTTTTTTTTTTTCCTTTCTCTTTCCCTCCCTCCCTCCTTTTTCTTTTCTTTTCTTTCTTTTTTTCCCTGTACATGAGAGTGCTCTGACCAAAGACATGTTAACATTTCTGGGGTAGGGTAGCTAGGTAGCTCAGTGGATAGAGCACCAGCCCTGGAGTTAGGAGGACTGGAGTTCAAATTTGGTCTCAGACACTTAATAATTACCTAGCTGTGTGGCCTTGGGCAAGCCACTTAACCCCATTGTCTTAAATTAAAAAAAACACACATTTCTTGGCATTTACAGTCCCCAAGTCACTCTGGCTCTTCTTGATTGACCAACAGTGTATCTCAGGCTAAGCCCACTTGGTTTAAGAGTGATTGTGGGAGTGGCTAGGTGGCATAGTGGATAAAGAACAGGCCCTGGAGTCAGGAGTACCTGGGTTCAAATCTGGCCTCAGACACTTAATAATTACCTAGCTGTGTGGCCTTGGGCAAGCCACTTAACCCATTTGCCTTGTAAAAACTTTAAAAAAAAGTGATTGTAAATAGGGACAGCTAGGTGGCACAGTGGATAAAGCACTGTCCCTGGGGAGGGCTTGAGTTCAAATTTAACCTCAGATATTTAATACTTTTCTGGGTGACTTTGGGCAAATCACTTAACCCCATTGCCTTGCCAAAAAAAAATCAAAAAGAAAAAAAGAAAAACAGCTGAATGGAAATAGCAGTAGTTCCTATTTTGTCCCGAGGGTCTTACCCTTCTAGCTTATTTTTTTGTAAGTGGTCATTCTTGGTCTCTTTTCATCTCTCTTACCTAATCCTAATGACTTGAACGGGTGTTGCTTCAGTCAAACTGACCTGGAAAAGATCTCACTTTCAAAAGCCCAAGGTCTCCCACTGCATTCAGGATCATATCTACTGGACCGAGATAACTGCAGGAAAAGTGAGGCTGGTGACCTAGCATAAACACTCCCTCACTGAAATTCAATTCACCCGAATGTCATAGCATCACCTCTCTGATGTCATGGTCTTCTTCAAGAATAAAGGATGAACATTATTAATCATCAACCACACAACCATTAAAGATATGGTGACTTACAGGATTCAACTAACCTATTTAAAATTAGTCCTCATTCTTCATGAGACTCCTAGTTTCTCTCTCAAAAGTGAAAATATACCATTTTTTCTTCAATATCCTCAGTGTTGCAGCCTCATTGGGAGCAAGAGGCTTCCTGAAAGGTTGCAGCCTCCCTTGACTTCCTCTTTGCTCTGATGTTGGGGAAAGGGATTGCTAACCAGTTCTGTCTGTCTCTGTGGTTACCAATTAACAGGCCAAAGGGAGGCCTCAGTTTGGCAAAGGGGAAATGGAAAATAAGCTGGGAGAGGCAGGTCAGTGTTGGCAAAAAACTCTCTAAAAATAAATAAATAAATAATGAGAGACAGTTTTTCACACAAGAAGATAGAGCAAGCATAGGCATACAGTTCACTGGAACTGAAATGTGATGAACAGCGAGGCCACTGATACTTAGTTTCACCTAAAAAATATTCATGGAGTCCCTTAACATGGGGACAGCACCATGTTAATGGCAACAGAATACAAAGACTAAGATACATCCTACCAGTTAGGAGCTGAATTCTGAACCTTCACCTAAAAAGGCAACATGCTATTCTTATGCCTTTCATGTCAAAAGAAAACTAAACATAAATGATATTGTAGGGATTGCATAATCTAAATAGCACATTAAGAAACAAAATAGTACTCATACATTCTCTTTAAGCCTCATTGCAACAACCATTAAGGGGCAGTAATAAGAGGTATTAATTTTATTATTATTATTCCAATTTTATAGAAAAAAGAAAATACAGTTAAAAAAGAAAAAGAAGCTAAAGTTTAAGGACAAATGAATTGTTCATTGACACCAAACTAATAGGAATCAAAGGAACAATTTGAACTCTTGACTACAATCTGGCATTCTCTTTACCATATTATTCAGGGTCTATTAAAACTCTAAAACCCTTAATGTATAAGAAATAAGAGCAGCTTCAAAAGTAATAATCCTATGCTTTATGGGCATGGAAATATCTATTTGGGAAAAAGAGATTTGGATTCTTTTTTTCTGCTTCTGCTACAAAAAAAAAAATGAAGTGTGTCAGTAATTTTTCATTTCTACAAAGTAGACCCTTTTAGCTTTAAAATGCTAAAGTGGCTAGGTGGCACAGTGAATAGAGCACCGGCCCTGGAGTCAGAAGGAACCCAGACTCATACACTTAATAATTACCTAGCTATGTGGCCTTGAGCAAGCCACTTAACTCCATTGCTTTACAAAAAAAAAAATCTAATTAACAAATGAAATGCTTTGCTATATAAGAGTGAGTGATTCCTGAAGAAACCACTGTAAAATAGCATCAGATTTCATTATAAATTGACAGGAGAAATGGAACAAACTATAGCAATATGATTACTTATTAGGAAGAATGCACTTTCAACAGCTAAAAATGAGAGGTTAAGAGGTTGTGTGTGTGTGTGTGTGTGTGTGTGTGTGTGTGTGTGTCCTGATAATTAAATGAAATCAAATTGTGTATGTTTTATACAGAGCTCTGTTTTTACTAGATGGATTTTCTTCCAACTCTTTGATTCTTAATATATAATTGTTATTAAAATAGTTTTGACATTAAAAGAGTAAGTGCATTATTTCATAATCAATTTTCATTATGATTTATTCAATTGGGAATTTGAATGAGCCTGAACTGCATATAATCTCTGGCTTTGAAAGACTGTGGTTTGTTCTGGTCTGAAAGTTTGTTCAAGTATTACTCCACTCACTGATTGATAGTGGCCTGCCAAGGCTGCTGTTTAGAAAGGAAGTCTTTTCTTCCACCCATCTTGTTTGTGTTTTGAAAATTGCTTCAGTTTATGTCCTGTTTTCATTCCCACGCCCAGCCCTTGCAAAGCAAACAGATTACAAGTGGTGTTGGTGGCCCCATTGGTAGTGGTCGTAGTGGTAGTGTGGGGGAGAAAATGGGGGTGGAGGAAGGAAAGAGAAATTTCCCTAGAGCAAAAAGAAATTTAAAAGAAGTCAAATTATAATTTGGAAGCAAACTCTTATGTGCCAAAATAAGATAGATGTTGCAATATCAAGGACATCAGTTCAATTTGTTAGAACAGAAACGATACCTATAAGCTCCATTAGCTGGTATTCTTAATATCATCAGATAATGAGAATTTGGTACATCTATAGGATGTTTTATTTCTGTGTTTGTATTCCCAGCACCAGTATAGTGGTTGGCACTCAGGAGGTACTTAATAATTGCTACTAAACTGAGTATTTATATATGGCAAATTTAATTCCAATGATACCAGTGGCAAAAGATGCATGCTTAAGTACATCATCAGAATGAGCAAGGATGCCCTGTGGCTGGAGTAATGCACAGATTTGTTTCTGTTATCTTCTGTCACCTACTAGAATCTTTTAATTGTTAAAAAAAAAAAAAGGAAAAACAATTCTAACTATAAATATGCAATTTCATGTATGCTTGGAACTCATGTTTTCTTCTGGAAAGTGCTTAAGTCACTAGGCAAATTTAACACAAAATTTTATTACCATATTCCCTGATTTACTTACACCTAATTTTCCCCATTCTTTTCATTTTGCTCCCAAGCCTTTATCTGACTCCATTTGAACAGAACCCCCAATCCCACCCCCACCTCCTCTCTATTGGTCTCAATTTCAATCTCAAAATCAATCCTAAATTTTATAAATGCTTTCATAATTCATTTATGTTTAGGTAAATATGATTCTACTTTAAAAAGTGATAGTGTATATTATACATTCTATTCAGAAATAAGTCATATTTCATTTAAACAAATATTTATTTAAGGAAAAATAACTCTACAAACAACTGTTCTTTGCAATATTTCAATGTAAACAGCATACAAAGAACAAATTCATTACATGAGATGATCCAGCTGTAACCATCATAAAGTTGGAAACCATGGCTTTGTAAGGAATCACATAGATTATTAAAATACACATTCCTCAATTCTCCAGGTGTCTTTTAGTCAATCAGACCCAGGGAAATAATTTACATAAATTCAAATCATTGCTTAAATTGTCATGCAGTTTTTTCTTTTCTTATTCTATGAAATTAAAATGCACTGGGTAGAAAGATGCATTTCCCTACTTTAGAACATGAGTATTTTTTTCTAAAATGGTTGGAACTTCTCTAAAAAAATATTTTGAATCTATTTTAACGTAAAATAAACTCACTCCTCTTCATCCCACACCAGTCATGCTCAAAATCTTCACTTCAATTAATTCAGTCTCTATGTGGACAAAGTTTGAAATTTCCCAATAGTTTCTGCTTACATAGGTCTAAGATATTCCATCAACAAAATTTTATGCAAACTCATATAGATAGGACTGAAACAATGGAACAAGTTACCCAATCTGGACCTGACCTTGTTGCCCAATAATTTTTGAAAAAAATTGATGGTTCCTAACTCCTCTGTTTCTTAAAGTTGAATCTATACAAGGGGAAAAAAAGGATGCTTCAATCCTTTATACATTTCCATTTCCATTTGGGAAGCAGTTCAGTGTATAAGATAGAGAAATGAACTTGGAGTCAGGAAAGCCTGGGTTTAAATCCTTTTTTTTCCCCCCAATATCTTGAAAATGGGAATAACAATAAGTTATAGGGAGGATCAAATTAAATAATGTAAATCTTAAAGTACTATATAAATTTTAGTATTATTAATTTAAAAAAAAAAAAAAGCAATGCTAAGGGGCGGCCAGGTAGTGCAGTGTATAGAGCACTGGCCCTGGAGTCAGGAGTACCTGAGTTCAAATTTGACCTCAGACACTTAATAATTACCTAGCTATGTAGCCTTGGGCAAGCCACTTAACCCTAATTACCTTGCAAAAAAAAAAGAAGTAATGCTAATTACAGTGCTTAAAACTTAATTATTAGAGGAGATGTCTTCTGAGGCAATTAGCTGGTTTCAATAGCCATGATTTGACTGACATTTCAATTAAAAAACAAAGGCAATTAGTGAAGATATATAAAAAGGGAAATCAGCTCTCAAAAGATTGCTGAATATTGAGGAAGAAACTGTAGTTTGTGTCCTTGGGTTTTGAGCTGTACAGATTTGATCCTCAATTGAGGGGTGGTTCTTCTGTTTTTCATAGGGGTAGGTACACTGGGGATACATCAAATGAGAAGCCCATGAAAAGACAAAGCAAAAAGAAGAGGAAATAATGCAGTCCAACTTTGAAACTAAAGCAGAAATAACCATCTTCTTCTTTGTCTAATCCTAGAGCAGGGAAAGAGTTGATTACTTGAATCTCCAAAATCATGTTTCTACATTTCATTAACTGTCTCAAAAATGGGCAGGAATGTTTTTAGCTGCAAGATCTCGGAGACAGCCTGGTTTCTCTCTTGGTAAAAGTCAAGTCCTGTGAGAAGTTCCACATCACGCACCCGGGCAACATGAGCCAGAAATCTTTCTTCTACCCAAAGACTCTCTGTTCTATTTGCCTGGAGAACAATAAGAAACAAAAAGTACATATTAATGAGTTAAAATTTTGTCCCTATCTTGAAGGTCTATTTGAATGCCCTGCTGTGGTGTGGATACTTATTTTTTTTTTATTAAAGACTTTATTTGAGTTTTATAATTTTTCCCCAATCTTACCTCCCTCCCCCCCACGGAAAACAATCTGTCAGTCTTTACTTTGTTTCCATGTTGTACATTGATCCAAATTGAGTGTGATGAGAGAGAAATCATGTCCTTAAGGAAGAGACAAAAAGTCAAAGAGATAACAAGATCAGACAATAAGATATGTTTTTTTCCCCTAGATTAAAGGGAATATTCCTTGAACTTTGTTCAAACTCCACAGCTCTTTCTCTGGATACAGATGGTATTCTCCATTGCAGATAGCCCCAAATTGTCCCTGATTGTTGCACTGATGGAACGAGCAAGTCCATCAAGGTTGAACATCACTCCCATGTTGCTGTTAGGGTGTACAATGTTCTTCTGGTTCTGCTCATCTCACTCAGCATCAGTTCATGCAAATCCCTCCAGGCTTCCCTGAATTTCAGTCCCTTCTGGTTTCTAATACAACAATAGTGTTCCATGACATACATATACCACAGTTTGCTAAGCCACTCCCCAATTGAAGGCCATTTACTTGATTTCCAATTCTTTGCCACCACAAACAGGGCTGCTATGAATATTGTTTTTATCCTTTTTCATCATTTCTTCAGGGTATAGACCTAGTGATGGTATTGCTGCATCAAAGGATATGCACATTTTTGTTGCCCTTTGGGCATAATTCTAAATAGCTCTCCAGAAGGGTTGGATGAGTTCACAGCTCCACCAACAGTGTAATAGTGTCCTAGATTTCCCACAACCCTTCCAACAATGATCATTATCCTTTCTGGTCATATTGGCCAGTCTGAGAGGTGTGGGGTAGTACCTCAGAGAAGCTTTAATTTGCATTTCTCTAATAATTAATGATTTAGAGCAATTTTTCATATGGCTACGGATTGCTTTGATCTCATTTGTATATTGCCTTTGCATATCCTTTGACCATTTGTCAATTGGGGAATGGCTTTTTTTTAAAATATGACACAGTTCTCTGTATATTTTAGAAATGAGTCCTTTGTCAGGATCATTCATTGTAAAGATTGTTTCCCAATTTGCTACATTTCTTTTGATCTTGGTTACAGTGGTTTTTATCTGTGCAAAAGCTTTTTAATTTAATGTAATCAAAATCATCTAGTTTGTTTTTGGTGATATTCTCCATCTCTTCCTTAGTCATAAACTGCTCCCCTTTCCATAGATCTGACAGGTAAACTAGTCCTTGATCTTCTAATTTGCTTATAGTATTGTCTTTTATGTCTAAATCCTGTAACCATTTGGATCTTATCTTAGTAATGGGTGTGAGGTGTTGGTCTAATCTAAGTTTCTTCCATACTAACTTCCAATTTTCCCAGCAGTTTTTATCAAAGAGAGAGTTTTTATTGCAATAGCTGGATTCTTTGGGTTTATCAAACAGCAGATTACTATAATCATTTCTTGCTACTGCACCTAGTCTATTCCACTTGTCTAACACTATTTCTTAGTCAATACCAAATAGTTTTGTTGACTGATGCTTTATAATATAATTTTAGATCAGGTAGGGCTAAGCCCCCTTCTTTTACACTTTTTTTCCATTAAATTCCTGAAAATTCTTGACTTTTTATTTCTCCATATGAATTTACTTACAACTTTTTCTAACTCATTAAAGTACTTTTTTGGAATTTTGATTGGTAGGGCACTAAACAGGTAGTTTAGTTTTGGTAGAATTGTCATTTTTATTATATTAGCTCTAACTATCCATGAGCAGTTGATAGTGTGGATACTTATTAATGACTATACAATTTGGAAGCAAATTCTGAAAGACTGGTATTTGGAAAGTGGGAATATTTACATATGGTCCCAACACTGTGGATTATGAATATTAAATGGGGACCAGTTGAGCTAATCTTTAGATTATCATAAAATGAAGGATCTTTTAGCCACAGTAAGCTGTGAACCTACCAGAAAGGAATATAACCCTTCACATATCCTTTTAACAACTAATCTATTTATACAACCTTCACTATCAATTCTTTTTTGAATTGGGCTTTGTTCTTAATTTGGTGAAATTAGATGGTAGGCAAGGATGCCACAGAGATAAAAATTCTGGGTTTATAGTCAGGGAAGATCTGGGCTTGGATGCCATCAATGATATCTAATTGGCTGTTTTTACCAAGGAGAATTCACTTAACTCTTGAGATCCCCAATTTCTTTATTTGCAAAATGATGATTCCATCAGCTCAGTAGCTTTTGAAGCTCAACCTCAAATGAGCTAATAAATAGAAAGCACTTTGCAAAAGTTGAAACATTATATAAATTCAGTTATTATCATTTATTAAACATATATTTTATTTATAAAAAAATGACTCAATAGCCTGAGATTATGACAGGGTCTAATGTTCAATGTTGTTATGTATGTTGAATAACATACAATGTTGTCATTCTGTTTGTTTTCTTGGAATATTTTGGATAATTTTTAAAACATGTTAGTTTTTATTTCCCTTTAATGTTTAAGAAAGTAAGAAAGGCCTATAGGACATTAGGTAAACTCTTTTTGGGAAACATCTAAAGGAAAAACACAGACAATAGCTCCAGAGAACAGGAAAGAACTGATGGGTTAAAATTGGTATCATCAGAGAAAGCTTCCAAATAGTGTAGATCATAAATTTATTTGCATATTTCTCTATTAGACTAGGAACTAGACTAAATCAACATACCTAAAACCACTTTCTTCCCCAAACTTGTTTCTTCACTTTTTTTCTTATATCCATCATGCAAATCCCTCAGAAACATTTGATTTTCTTATCTTCCAATCAATCATCATCTTACTGATTCTACTTTGTTTTGTTTTTGTTTTATGTTTTTGCAAGGCAAATGGAGTTAAGTGGCTTGCCCAAGGCCACACAGCTAGGTAATTATTAAGTGTCTGAGACCGATTTGAACTCAGGCACTCCTGACTCCAGAGCTGGTGCTTTATCCACTGTGCCACCTAGCCGCCCCCTGATTCTACTTTGCTAATCTCTCTCACCTGTTCTCTTTCCACTACTATGATTCTAGTTTAAGATTTTTGTACTTGACTATTGTAATAGGCAACCGCTCACTTAGGTTCAGGTCCTCTTTGTTTAATCTATCTTATTCCACTGCTGTGAAGTTAGCAAACCTAGGTAATAAAACCTAGCTTTAATATGTCATTTTTCCTTATTACAAAAATAGTCAATATCATGTGTTCATACTTTTCAAGGATAATTTTTTGAAATAGTCTATTAATCTTTCTGGTTTCTTGATCTCAAATCTGCCTTTTAAATATTTTTCACCATCTGCCCCTGTTTTACTTTCTAAGTAGGACATTTCTAAGTGAAATGCTTAAATATTGATGTAAAAATTGATTAAATATATAGGCTATTGTCAACTTCATCATAGCAGTGGTGTGCAAAATACCATGACAAAATAAAACAATTAAATTCATTGATACACAACAAAATTTTCAATTTTTACATTAAAACAAAAAGATATTGATAAACTAATACTCATAAGATGATGGTATAAGGTAAAATCTGAAAGCAGGAGCTGTTTAGATTTTGTGCAAAATAGAATACCTAGCATATATTGTGTTTAATAAATGCTCATTAATTAAATAATAGGAATAAATGTAGCATACTATTCTCAGGTTCAAAAAAATTAATTGCACATGTATAGAATAGAGAAGGAATGTCTAATTTGTGTGAAAAAAACTGGTTTTAGAAAACTGAAAGCACAATATAAATCATCAATATAGACTTTTCATGGGGGAGAGAAAAATCAGTGTATGATCTTAGTCTGCATGAACAGAGGCACAATATCTACTGCAAGAGGTATGTCAGATCTACTGAACTCTGCATTGCCTCTGTAGTAATGTACTCAGTTTTACATGTCACATGTTCAGATGAATATTAGAGTATTGAGAGAACAAGACAATGACCAGGTGAAAGAATTAAAGATATTTAGAATGGAAAAGAAAAGACTTGGGAAAGTGGGATTTTATTGTCATCATGTAGTATTTTTAAGGATTATCAGAAAATCATTCATTTTAACCCTAACTTGAAAAGAACTTAAAAAGAGGCATGTTTTGGTTTAAATTAAGAAAGATGAGTTTCCCATCACTGGAAATCTTCAAGCAGAGATTGGATGACCACCAGGGGGATTTTTAAAGGGGATTTCTGTTTTATGTACTTGAATTATATGTGATGTTATGACAATTTGAAGAACAAATATCCTAGTTTAGGAATATCAATCTGAAAGTAATATATAGGATGAATAAGAAAAAAGGGAGAGAGACTAGATAGTAGAGAGACTAGTTGGGATGTTATTTCAATAGTCTAGGCAAGAAGTAATAATTGTCTAAGCTAAGGGTAGACTTTCCCCAATTACTTCTCTGATGGTTCCTTATTTCTTTTTGCTTCCTTTTTTCATTCTTTCCTTTCTTTTTCTCTTTCTTTCTTTTCTCACTTCCTAACACCTCATTTCCTCAAGAGTAAGTCTGCAGATATCTAATCTTCATTATACTCTATGCTTCTGAGCACTCATCAATTCTCAGGTTTTAACTATTGCATCTATTCAGTTCACATCAAATTCTCTATCTCCAGTTCCACCACTTCCCCTGAGATACCTTGGTATTTTGTCCTCTCATTTTCTCCATCTCCTAAAGAAAAGGCAACTCTTTCAACCAAATTCAACCCTTGATCCTCAATTTCATTTTCTCATGTCCTCAAGGTTCTCTACCTATCAATTACTTTGTCTTCTATCTGTCTGTCTATCTCTCTCCCTCTAGTATTCTCTGATATTGCCCCTACATAGTTACAGGCTTTCATGACTACTGCAACAGCCAGCTGGCTGGTCTGCCACATGTCCTTTCCCACTATAGTACAGCCTCCATTCAGCTCCATTGAGCTTTCTAAAGCATAGTTCTGAAACACTTTCTCATTCATACACACACAACACACACACACACACACACACACACACACACACACACACACACACTCTCTCTCACACATCCAAACTCCAATAGCTCCCTATTACCTCCAGGATCACGTTTAAAACCCTTTATAATCTAGCCCTTTTCTCTTTTTTGGTGGCGGGGGGAGGTTTGGCAAGGCAATGGGTTAAGTGACTTGCCCAAGGCCACACAGCTAGGTAATTATTAAGTATCTGAGGTTGAATTTGAACTCAAGTCCTCCTGACTCCAGGGCAGATGCTCTATCCACTGTACTACCCAGCTCCTTTCTTTCTACTTTCTCATTTTAGTTTACCTGCCTTCACGTGTGTGTGTGTGTGTGTGTGTGTGTGTGTGTATGTGTGTGAGAGAGAGAGAGAGAGAGAGAGAGAGAGAGAGCGAGCACACAAAAATCTTAGTGGTTTTAAGATTTTAAAACTTTTTCCTTCTCTTTTTTTCCTCTTTCTTTCTTTCTTTCTTTCTTTCTTTCTTTCTTTCTTTCTTTCTTTCTTTCCTTGTCCACTTCCTAGCAAAAGATTATATGACTATCTTTATGTCCCTCCATCCTACTCCCTAATGATTTAGGCTAGGGAAGACAAGGAAGTTCATGTCTTCCCATCTTTAAAATTTAGTCCTGTCATCCCCTCAAGCAACTGCCTTATATCTAATCTCTCCTCTATTAAACTCTAAAAAAGAATTGTCTACAATTTCTCATTCATTTCTCCATCCTTTAAATTTATTTTCCAGACCAACTACTTGAATGAATTGCTCTCTCAAAGGTTAAATCCTATGGCTCTTTCAGGTTCTCACTTTATGAGTTCTATGTGGCTATGGATAATTGTGACTACTGCTAGATACTCTCTCATTCTTTCATTTCCATGGTATTGCTTAATACTAACTCTGTCCTTAATTGTATGACCACATTTCAATCACTTCTTCTGAATCATCCCTCAACATTGGTATACTCAAAGACTCTGTCCTGTCTTTTTTTCTTTTCTCTTCTCCAACTTGTCTTCCAAATGATTCCCAAAATAGCCATAAATCTGACTGACATGCTACTTCCCAAAGAAAAACTCTGAGGGGTTTCTTATAGTCTAGAAGAGATTACAAATTACTTTGCTTGACATTTAAAGTCCTCTACAATTTGACTCTGGAGCAGCAAAGAGGCACAGATAGTCTCGGTAGTTTTTCTCTACACCTTACTCTGCCAGAACATAAAATGGAGGGTGGAGTCTATAGATGCCTTGCCAAGCCACTTCATTTACTCAGATCCCCCCTTCCAAGAAAAGAATATAGATTGAGGGTCAAGGGAAACCTGGCCCCTCTGAAAAGTTTACTGGATTACTTGGTCCTTATTTCTCTCTTCTATTATTAGCTTTTAGAATAGGCCCCCCCATCATCTCATGCCTGGCCAACTGCAATACCCTCTGGCTGGTCCTCTACCACATGTTCTTCCCAATCTAGTAGTTTTCATTCAGCTGTTTTCATTTTGGGATCTCTTTCAGAGGGATGATTGGTGAATTTTTTTCAATTTTGTCTTCTAGTTCTAAAAGCAATTTCCCTTTCTAATTTCTTAAAATATAATGCCTAAGCTCTCTTTTTTTAAAAATCACAACTTTTAGGGAATTCAAAAGGGTTTAAATAATCTCTCTTCATTTTCTTTTATTTCCTTTTTTTTAATTTTGTTTTATTGTTTCTTTTGGTGCCTGATGGAATCATTTGCTTTCATTTGAACAATTTGTTTTTAGGGTTTTCAAGGCAAATGGGGTAAAGTGGTTTGCCCAAGGCCACATGGCTAGGTAATCATTAAGTGTCTGAGGCCGGATTTGAACTCAGGTACTCCTGACCCCAGGGCTGGTGCTCTATCCACTGCACCACCTAGCCACCACCTATTTGACCAATTTTTAAGAGATTATTTTCTTCAGTGAGATTTTTAGTTTTTTTCCCCATTAAGTCAATTATATTTTTAAGAAGCTATTTTTTTAGTGAATTTGGTGCCTTTTTAAACCAGGAATTTAATGCTCTTTTCCTAATTTTCTTAAATTACTCTCATTTCTTTCTTTAATTTTCCTGTACCTTTTACTGATTTTTTACAATCTTTTATTTTTTTGCTCTATTTTAGCTTATTCTTTAGCACTTCAAAGAATTCTGCTGGACTTGTTACCAATCTGAATCCTTTTTTTTTTTTTTTTGAGGCTTGGCTTCTAGATATTTTCATCTTATAGTCTTATTCAGAGTTTATATCTCAATCTTACATGTCAGTATTGTAGTTTTTATGGCCAGGTTCTTTTTCTGTTGCCTGCTCATTTTTCTAGCCTATTTTTTGACTAGATTTTATGTTAGCATTGGCTATGCTCACCTCTGGTGGGTCAATCAATATTCCAAGCTTCAGACTTTTAAAAAATCATTTCTATAGTCTGTTTTCACCATCAGTTCTAAGGGTTGTAAGTTTTTGGTGATTCCAAGTTCGTATGATCTAAGGGGAGGGGTACTCATATTCTCCTGGTCTATATTCTGGTTTTTATCATTATAGGGGCCCCTATTCTCTCATGACCACACTCCTATCTTCCTTGAAACTGTGACAAATTCCAGAATCCTTCTCTGGAGATCACAAATGCTTCTCTCTTTGTCCTCCTACCTCTTCCTCACACAGGACACTCCATCTCCAGTCTCTGGTTATTTTTACTGGTTATTTCTCAGGATGAATGTTCTCCCCATCTTTTTTTCTGCCTCCTGGCCTCTGACAAGTGTCAGTTAAAATCCTACTTGCTACATTTAGTTCTTTCCTAGTGCCTTTCACGTGAAATTATCTATATGTAGCTTGTCTACAAAATGCAGATGGGTCCCATAAAACAATTAACATTTCTTAAACTGACAGAGAGATGTGATCACTAGCCCCACAAGGGTGTGCTAGCTTGTTTTCTTTAAAATAACTAATCATATTATCACCATGTCTACGATGTTTTACTCTATGACCAATAACTGTCTTTCCTACCTATTCAACTCTGTATTCCCAAAGCCATATTAATACTGGTGAGTTCTGCCTCAAAGTCTTTAGTCATTGAAAGAGGCCACTGACCCAATTTATTAGTTACTGCTATCCTATTAAATCGATAATGCTCAGATCATTGTTTCTCAGTTTACAATTTTCAAATGTCACATTACTATAAGTTGCAACAGAATTATGTAAGTCAACACCATCTACACTCTGGTTGATCTTTCATTCTACTCTAAAACACCACTCTGGACTTGGGGAAAAACTTAAATGATCAGGGAGGGTTCCTTTCTCCTTCTTTCTGCTGAAAGGAATCTCGGAAGGTAAACTGGAGAACTAAGACTAAGGTTTACTTCAAAAGGTAGTTGAAACTGCTTTTCTTCCTAGGAAGGGCAGGCATGGTTAGCCTCAATTCAGTCAAATATAAAATTACAAAAGTCCCTAAGGAAATCTGCCACTTCTTAAAGAGACTGCTTGATTGCTGACCCTCCCTACAAGATGATACCTCTATCAAAAGTACATCCCAACTTCCATTATTCTTTGCATACAGGAACACTGACCACCGACTAGTCAGACAGTTACACAGCACAGAGGACACTGGTCACAAAATATACTCACAGGACAGCTTTCTATGTTGGTTGGTCGATGAGGAATGATAAAAGGCAAGACATCCAAGGATCCAGGGCAGTTCAGTGGAGTGTAAGTTTGATTTTTGCAGCTAGTCAGCACCACAAAGTAATGACTTGGGATGGGGATGTCAGTATTGCCTATAAAACTTTTTAAAAAATGAATTATTGTCAGTCTCATGGAGTCCTTTGACTTTCAAGAATGGTAGCAGATTAATAAAGAAGGTTGGGGCAGCTAGGTAGCACCATAAATAGATCACCAGGACAGGCAATTGAAGATCTGAGTTCAAATCCAGTCTCAGACACTTACTAGCTGAACAAATCACTTCATTTTACTTGTCTCAGTTTTTTTCCCATTCTAAAATGACCTAAATAATGACATGGCAAACTACTCCAGTATCTTTGCCAAGAAAATCCAAAAATGAGGTCACAAAGAGTTGAACACAACTGAAACAACTGAACAAAAGCAAAGGAAGGACATGTAATAGCTAACCTCATTTCTAGATTTGAATTTAGTCATAATTAAGAGATTTCAGTAGAGTTTCCAAATACAAAATTCTGCCTTTATTATAATGAATGCATTGATAAGGAACAGTGTAGTCTACTTCAGGGAACATTTTCCTTGGAAGCAGGATGAACAAACTGTGGGAGTTTTAGGAAGTCTGTTTCATGCCACAATTTCCTCATCATTAAAATGGGGTTGCCACCTACACATTACCTACTTCATAACAGTGTTAGGCTAACTGATAAGAGTTGCATGGCACTCCAGACAGAATTCTGGGATTAGAGTAAGGAAAGTTTGCATTCAAATGCTACCTCTAATACTTTATAGTTGTGTGGCCCAGGACAAGATATGATCTCTATATAAGGTTCCCATACTGATGATTATTTGCATTGCACCTATATGGATTTATTTTGGACTGGAACAATGATTTCATTAGTACGGAGATATCATGATGAGGAAATTTCCTTTACTCATGCATGTTGCACCTAATTTTCAATTTATGGCCTTACAGCAGATAAGAATCTAGAATACTATATTTATTGCCAGACTTTTTCAATGCTTTGGTTAATTTTGCTGAACTTTTTTCTAACCAGTCAATGCCCTCATTTTATAGATAAAGATATTGAAGGCCTGAAAAATCAAATGAGTTGCCTAACATCCCACCTAAGGGGGCTGACAGGATTTAAATTCTGATTCTGAATCCCTAATCCAACATTCTTTCCACTTCATCATCTTGTCTCCCATGAAAGATGTTTATTAATAATGTTTGCTTTGTTTAATTTCTATGTGACCCACACAATTCCATAACTAAAAAGCTTTTACTCACTTTGTAATGTCATGGGGCTCATCGGCATGTCCATCATAGTTGTAGTCAAACACTGGTCCACTAACCACATTCACTCCATTTCTTTCAGTAGCATATTTCACAAGCAGAACACTGTGGAAGTAGTCCCACATTTCTGACAATAAAAAGATTAGCCAAAGAAAATTTTTATATACTATTGCACATGACAGCATTATCTTTTCTATAATGGAAAATGATTTCAATAATAATAATAGATGGAAACCCCATTTTAAAAGGCAACATCTATTTCATATTTGCTGAGAGATGACATGTATTTCTGTATTCTACATTTGGTATGTCTATATTGTCTATATAACGTAGAGTATAGAAGACAAATATTAAGAGTTTCAAAGGCATAAATTAAATTATTGCCTCTGCACAGAATAGCTATGTGACAAGGGACAGGTCACAGCCTCTCTAGGCAAATCTTTAATATTCAAAGCAGGAATATTAACCATTTTTGAGTTGTGCACTTCTTTAGAAGTATAGTGAAACTTAAGACCTCTTCTCAGAACAATGGTTTCAGATGCAAAGAACAAAATACATAGGATTATATAGGAAACTAATTATAAAGGTTTCTTTCTTACACTAGTTCATAGAATTCCTAAAATGGATATATGGACTCCAGGTTCAAAATCCATGGAGTAAAATTACAGAATAAGTTGCTAATCTCCACTCTTCCACTTATCATCCACTCTTCCACTTATCACTGGAACTAGATTCTACACTGGGAATTTCCTAAACTGATAAAATGAAAGATCTGAACACCCCTCAAAAACACTTAACAATGATTAATTAAAATAATAATTCACATGTATATAGAATATATGATATGCTAAGCACTTTTTTTTTGTTTTTTGCAAAGCAGTGGGGTTAAATGACTTACCCAAGGTCACACAACTAGGTAATTATTAATGTCTAAGGTCAAATTTGAACTCAGGTCCTCCTGACTCCAGGGCCATTGCTCTATTCACTACACCACCTAGCTGCCCCCACAAATATTGATCCTTACAACAACCTTCCACAAGTGAAGAAACTGAGACAAATAGAAGTTAAGTGACTGCTAGTAAGTATTTGACGCTGAAGCTAACCTTAACTCCCCCACTCTTCCTGACTCTAATGTACCACCTAGCTCCCCTTATTTACTTTGAGTTTTGAACAATGAAATAAAAAGCTCTACTATTTCAGGCATCTCTCTCTCTCTCTCTCTCTCTCTCTCTCTCTCTCTCTCTCTCTCCCTCCCTCCCTTCCCATCTGGAAAGTAGAGATGAACACTTCTACATATTTCTCCTGAGACTTAAATTCTCTTAGGCAGCAATATTTGTTCATTTTAGAAGGTCAGAACACAGCTACTAGCTCAAGAGCTAGACTACAAAGGGAAGGGTAAGTACTGACACCTGCATTTGCCTTCAAAGAAATACAGTGATAATTTTGTTTGTAAGTGGTTTCTTTATTGTTGAATTACATAAGAGAATAATGATTTAAGAAGCTAGGCAAGAAAGTGGTCCGCAACTGAATCAAGAGGACATCTTAAAAAGGTTTTTCTATTAAGAACTCTATTTATACCAAGAGGATATAATAGCATTCATGCCAATTGGGTAACTGTGATATTTTCCCTGAAATCCCCAAAAGTACCATAATTAGTTTTAATATCATAAATTCATCACTAGAACTTACGTTTAAATTCTTTATAAGTGGGAATCAAATTACTTGTAAGTAAAGCATCATATTGACTGTTGACTGTCTTGTTGAATACTGTAAAAAAAAAGTTATTGAAGAAAAAAATCAAGTCAAATCAACAAGCATTTATTTAACACCAGCTCAGTACCAGGCTTGTCCAAGGAGCTAAGAATAAAAATAGGGCAAAACTAGTCACTTGTTCTCAGGGAGTTCACAATCTAATGAGAAAAGGGCCAAATCATAGTGAACTATTTGGGGCTTGAGCATCCTGCATCATTATTCCATCATTATTCCATCTCCTCACTCAACCCAAAATCCCCCCCTTAATTATGAGGTACTAAGGAAGATGCTAAGTAGCAGACAGAAAATTCAGTAATAACCACTACTGCTGAAGCATTTCTATCTTATATTTCTATCCTGCACATTTTCCATCCTTAGCTGGCTACCTGGGGCCTTTTCCTTGTACTGAAGCAGGGGATGGGTAGATGATAAAAGAGAACACTCTGAGGGATCATTACAACTTCTGTATCCCATGTCATTGACTTGCTCAACTGTTGATTGGCATTAGAACAATTGTATGAATTAACAACCAATTAAAATGTCTACTGAGTGACCCAATTCATAGTTCAACAACTTAATAAAACTCTTGGAAAGATATAGTAAGATAGCAAGGGACTTTTCTACTCAAAATATTTCTTTGTGTAACCACTACCTTCATCAGTAATAATTCTCCCCTACTTCTCTTTATCACAATCTGTCTAAATTCCACCTATTCACTTCAAAACACAAGCCAAATGCTAATTTTTTCATCTAAAAAGGTAATAATAACCCTTCTCAGGATAACTGTGAGGCTCAAATGAGATAATTTTGAAAAGCACTTTACAAATCTTAAAGTGTTACATAAATGCTAATTATTATCATTTAAGGTTATATACATTATAAAACTTGATATCTATCACAATATCCCCAATAAATAGTCATCTAGCCCTCACTGAATAGAGTGCTTGCTATTTCCAAAGGCAACAGATTGTACTCTAATAATAATTTTTCTTCTACTGAATTGACATGTATCTCTCTGAAACTTCAACTCACTGTTCTTAACTCTTTGATCAAGCAAAATAATTTTTTTCTTAACTCATTGGTCAAGTGAAACAATTTTAATTTCTTGCCTCTTACACACACAATGGTCTTTCATATATATATATATGAAAGACCATATATATATATATATATATATATATATATATATATATATATATATATATTCCAAGAGAGCTATCATGACCTCTCTAATCTTCCCTTCTTGAAGCGAAAATTCCAGATCAGAAATATAACTAGGTTTAAGTAGAATAGAACTTTCTTACATGGTAATGAAACACTGAAGATGCTGATAACACAATCCTTCAGTACCTAGCTAACTAGAATTCTTAGTTATAATAGAAAGCTAATCTCCCTTCTTTGCAAAGATGGAAGACTATGGGTATAGAACATTGTCTTTATGGTTCAGACTTCACTAATGTATCAGTTTTCAGGGGCAGCTAGGTGGCTCAGTGGATAAAGCACCAGCCCTGGAGTCAGGATGGACCTGAGTTCAAATCCAGCCTCAGACACTTAATAATTACCTAGCTGTGTGGCCTTGGGCAAGCCACTTAACCCTGTTTGCCTTGCAAAAACCAAAAAAAAAAATGAAAATGAATGTATTAGTTTTCCCAAAATACTTTTTTTTCCTTATTTTTTTCCCTTATTCTTTATTTGAAAAGATGACTTATTAGATAGGGTAGTATAGAAGAATATAATCCCAAATGAAGGTGATATTTTTAAAAGATATTAAGATTCTTTAAAAATATGAAAAAGGAGGGGCGGCTAGGTGGCACAGTGGATAAAGCACCAGCCCTGGAGTCAGGAGTACCTGGGTTAAAATCTGGTCTCAGACACTTAATAATTACCTAGCCATGTGGCCTTGGGCAAGCCACTTAACCCCATTGCCTTGCAAAAACCTAAAAAACAAACAAAAATATGAAAAAAGGAGTCTACCAAATGGTGTAATCCCTCCTTTCACAAGATGTGGTCAGGTTCTTCCAGACTTGGCCCTTGTTTCCCACCTATCTTTCTGTGACCTCCAAGATATTAGCTTTATAGTACCTTGTGGTCAATATCCCCACACAGTGTAGTAATATTCTGAAGCCTTTCCTTACCACAATGGAAATTATCTTTGAAAGTTGAGGATTGATTTCTTGCAGAGATATGCTGGTGACACATGTTGAAATTTAATCCACAGTGTTAACATTTTCTCTGCCACTTTCTTAAGACAAAATAATAATCCGATCATGATATACATCTTTTGCTGATTTCTGAGGTGTGGAGGTTCACAATGAATTTAATTGGCTTTGCCAGACTACAAGATTTAGTATGATCATGACAAAGTACAACAATACCATTATCCTACCTTATTCTGAACTATATAGTGCAAAGAAAGAACTTACTCTCACATTTACTTTTTGATGACCATGTAACAATTGCTGATATTGAATTTGTAATATACTAAAACTTCCAGATCTTTTCCACACATTTTTCTAGCAATATCTTCTCCATTTTGCATTCTTGTAGCTAATATTTTAGGTCCAAGAATAGAACTCTACATTTATCTCTATTAAATTTTATTAGATTCAATTCCTTGTCCTAGCTTGTTGAAATGTTTTTAGAACTGGACTCAATTAAATCTGTAAACTCCTTTCATTTGTGAGACATCTGAAAATTTGTTGTATTATCTATATCTCAATCAAAATCTTTTTTTTTATGGTTAAAATGGGCAGGGCCAACAACAGCATCAAGGTAAATGGGACATTTGATTTCAAGACCCAAATACTTTTTGGCCATGTGACTCTAGGCAAATCACTTACCTTCTATATGCCTCAATTTCCTCATCTGTAAAATGAGTGGGGTTGACTCAGTATCTTCTAAGTTCACTTCCACTTTCAAATCTATAAATTTTACCTCCTAGCTACTTATAATAACAATAGATAGCATTTATATAGTGCTTTCAGTTTTACCAAGCATTTTACAAAAATTAACTCATTTAATCCTCACAATAGCCCAGTGAAGTAGTTGTCATTAATGTTCTTATTTAACACATGAAGAATCTGAAGCTCCATGGGTAACATTACTTACCTAGTGTCATATAGCTAATAGGTGTATAATGCTGTATTTGAAGTCAAATCAGTCTATTTCAAAAATCAAAATTAGCTACTGCATCACTTGATTCCCTGCCTAGATGCTCACAAAACCATTTATTTAATAATACATTCTGTATTTTTCAAAAAATTAATCAAAATTAATCTTACTAGTCCAGAGCTTATCCAATTTTGACATTATTTCCACATTTTTAAAACAACATGCTGCCAGTTGTTTTGATTATGATCACTTTCCTCTTTGTGACAAGTCCACGAACCTCTGTGAACTTCATATTTCTGGTCATGACTAAAAATATTCGAAGTATCAAAATATCAGAACAGAAACTTAGCTGGTACTTGAAACTACTGGAAATTTCAAGGGAACTTAAATTTGAATGATGTTCTCTATTCAAAAGGGCATGAATTCAAGCTTCAGAAAAATGTCAACTTTTCCAGATTTCCAGAGAGATCAAAAAAAATATTTTTAAGAGTAGCTAAGCTGCCTAACTTCACCAATATTCAATAGCTCAATATGTTGTCTTTTGAACAAAACTCTCCAGAATCCAATCTGAATTCTTTAGAGAGACAGCTATGTTTTTAATATAGAGTTTTTTTAGACATCCATCTCTCACCAAAGAATTTTATTTTAAATTTAAACTTAAACCTGATGAACTCTCTAAACATCTGGGTAAGATTACAGATGACCTGTGGCTCACACTGCAAAATTTATTAGTCTTTATTACAGTTGTTATGTTGCATCTGGTCAGCACACAGCCCTTGGATGCCTCCTCCTGTGCAGGCTGCTTACCCCAAGAAAGCTGTTTTGGTTTGGGGTGTATGTTTAAGCACATGCCCACATCCAGCTGATGAAGGCTTTCGAAGCTGCTGTGCTAAAAAGAGTCATACTAACTAGGAGGGTAGAGGAAGCCGTGGGTGATACTCTGTTCAGTTGAATAGATGGAACAATTTTGGCTCTGAGAAGGAGAAATCCTAACATCAGCCCGCAGACAGTCTGGAACAGTGGGAGGAAGAGGCGATGTGTCTCCCTGTTGAAAGGAAAAAGAAGAGAGGGAAAAAAAAATTACACCCACAGTTGTGGCTAAGCCAGTACCTTGTATGGTTTGTGACTTCCCTAAAATGTTTTTCATTTAACCTTTTCCTATTTTCATAATGAATCAACTCTACAGGAGTAATGGAAACAGATGTTTTCTGCAGTGTTTTCCTCCTTCTGGTTGGGAACACCCGTGATAATAAACCCACCACACAGGAAAAAAAAAAGGAGGGTGCATAAACCAAAGAAAATTTGGGGATCAGAATCTGGAATCTCTAAAAGTCACTGACTTGGAAGAATGGATTTAAATTCACATGGGGAGAGGAAAATCACTAAATGGTTTCATTTTTAACAATAAATTAAAAATTAAATATAATTTAAACTCAGATATAAACATAATGTTCTTGAATTATACAATTTTTGTCTACAAGTAGTTGCCATTAACTGTATATCTAATTATGATGGGTTTTTGCAATTTGTAATGTAGGCCTTCTTTATCACTAAATTGCATATTCCTTATGGGCAGAGACCCTTGGTACAATTATATTTGCAAACCTACTCAAATTTCCATTGAAAATAATCCAAAAAAAAAAAAGCATGAAGTTCTTTTTTTTTTGGTTTGATTTGTTTTGTTTTTAGGAAAATGAGGGACTAACTTGGAGCTATGATTTCAGAAATATAGAGGAAACACCTGGTGTAAAAACATTCTCTACTGAGTCAGATTTATAACTCATTTGTAGCATAGTGTTAGAAAGTTATCTGAAGCACTTAAAGGATTAAATGGCATCAGCCTGGTTTTTTCTACCTAGCTTATGGAACTATTCTGTTTAATAAGAATAGAAAAGATGTTATAAAATTTCCATGAATATATTCAGATATTAATCAGTAAGAAATAAAAAATTAGAATATTTGTTAGCACTCATCTGCACCTGATGGCATGTGATGGTATGCCAAGTTCTGTGTTTTGTTTAATACCCTACTAGAGTTTTATGAGGATCAAATTAGATATCCCTAAATAATAATCAGAGGGAGAACTTGAACCAAGAACTTGACTCCAAGATTATCACTTCTTTTTGAGCTTTTAATGAGAATAGAAATATTAAAATCAGAGGGTCAGAGGAGAAAGAGCACAAGACTAACTCAGTTTCCACCTTTGTAAAGAGTTGTGTTTGTCTATTATCATAGTATCTTTCCATTCTAAAGTCTATGATTTTAAATATTATTGATCAACAAGCATCAAAAATATAGATATGTAATTATAGTTGTTAATTCTATTGATTAATATTAATTGTTAATAGTAATATATTACATCATCATATTAAACTGATCTGGGAGTTCCCAATGAAATCACAGGTCCAAATTCCATATTTACTTAGGGCTTTGAAGTTCACAAAGTCAATCAATCAATCAATAAGCATTTATTAAGTACCTACAATGGACTGTGGATATCTAGTTTGATCCCCATAGCACTTTAGTGGGGCATTAAACAAAACACAGAACTTGATAAGCTATCACATGCCATCAGGTATAGGTGAAAGCTAATAGTCTACTGTTTTATTTCTTACTGATTAATATCTGATTATATTCATGGGAATTTTGATAACAGCCTCTCTATTCTCATTAGACAGAATAGTTTCATCATCTAGGTACAGAAAAACAAAAAATGTTAAGGCAAATCAGACTTATTTTCACAAAACCCTGTAGGTTTGAACAACTTAACAAGATATTTTTTAGCTTAAATTTTTTGCCAAAAAACAAAAAATGATTGCATTGTTTTATGCTAAAACAAAAATCTTCTTAAGTTGTCCAGACATGCAGGTTCCTATAGTGAGAAGAATGAGGCTACCCCTGAGTAGATCAAAAGAAAAATGCCTTTAGCATTTGTGTGGTGTAATGGCAACCAGAAGCTGAGATATTTATTTCATGTTGTTTTCTTAGGAAAAATCTTTTAAGAAATGTTGGATTTGTCTCTTGAAAACCCTCTAGAAAAATAATTTTCATGCCATTTACCACTCCTCAATCATTTGTCCAGCTTTGTGCAAGGGAGAAGGAACTGGCAAACCACTTTGCCTAGAAAATTCCAAATAGGGTCACAAAGAGTTAGATATAACTGAAAAGAATTGGACAATACTTCATGCAATGCAACTCTGTATCCACTATGCCATGCTTCCTCTTTCTAAAGGAAAAAAATACCATAAATTTTTCTAAGTATAGACATTGAAAGCAATGACTTGGGGTGGCTAGGTGGCACACTGGATAGAGCACCGGTGCTGGAGTCAGGAGTGCCCGAGTTCAAATCTGGCCTCAGACACTTAATAATTACCTAGCTGTGTGGCCTTGGGCAAGCCACTTAATCCCATTGCCTTGCAAAAAAAAACCTAAAAATAAAAAAAAAAAGTAAAGACTTCAGAGCAGAGGAGGCTCTCTTAAGGGTACAAAAGGCAAGGGTACAAAGGGGTACTAAATGATACAAAAGGGCACAAAAAATGAAATTCTTTAGATAAAGAAATTATTCCAATTAGGAAAAGTGGGAACAACCTAAAGAAGACCACACAAAAGAAGACCACACATATAAACAAGGTATTTGTCAACAAATTCATATTTATGAAAGAGGAATATAGGAAATAGAAACAAAATCAAGGTGAGAATGAGTGCAAATCTAGGAATGCTAATTATTTTGTTGAATGAGTTGAGCCAGACAGAGAATGCTAACAATGACAACAAAATCAACCTTTTTTTAAAAAGAAATATGTTGTAAAAACTTTTAAAAGATTAAAAATATAACAAAAATTCTGTTAGGGGCAAAGAACAAAGAAGGGATCAAAGATCCTTGCTCTCCTGGATCAAATTATAACAGATGATGGTGAGAAGACATACTCAATTTTCATCTTCTATTGTCTATTAGATATTTTAAACTAATACGGATACCCATTAGACACTTCTACATATTAGACTTCTGAAACCCAACATACCCCAAAAAGAATTACCTTTACTCCCAAATTCTCCCTTTTCCTAACTTTTCTATTCAAGTGAACCACCATCCTCTAAATCTCCCAGATTCACAACCTAGGTATCATCCATGACATCTCTCTCTCTCTCTCTCTCTCTCTCTCTCTCTCTCTCTTCTCAATCTGTTGCCAAAATCTCAAAATTTAATTTCTACCTTTATAAATCTTTCTAATAAATAAGACTTATTGCCTTTTGATACTATAAACACCCTAGTTGAGACTCTAATTACCTTATAACTAACTGCTGGTTGACTTCCTTGCCTTAAATCTCTTCTCACTCCAATGCACTCAACTCTTCATTACACAGTCCCTTCATCCCTTTCCAGCTTTCTTCACCTTACTACATTCTACATACTATGAGATCCAGAAATACTAGCCTATTCACTCTTCCTCACAAATGATACTCCATTTCCACACTCTCAACAGTTTTATTAGCTGTCCTCTCTTTAGATAAATAGCAAGGTGAAGAAGTGAATATAGAGTATTGGGTTTGGAGTCAGAAGATGAATTCCAATCTGGTCTCAAACACTTATTGTGTGACCCAAGGCAAGTCACTAACTTTGTTCACTTCAGTATCCTCATTTTTAAAATGAGCTGGAGAAGAAAATATCAAACTACTCTAGTATCTTTATCAAGAAAAACCAATGGACAACAATATACATGAGTAAAGTCAGATATGACTGAATGCCTGAACAACATCAGTGAAATATTCTTTCATCTACACCTCTAGTAGGACACTCCTGGATTCCTTCAAGTCTCAATTTCTGTAAGATGCCTTTTGGTCCCCTTTAATCCTAATTCCTTCCTCTGAAACTACCCTTAATTTATTCTGATTATATCTAGTTGGTAACAATTTACTTTTTGTCTCCCTTCATTAGATTATGAGCTCCTTGGAATCAGGGACTATTTTTGATTTACTATGAATTCCCAATGCTAGGCACAGTACATAATAGTTCTTAATAAATGCTAGGTAACTGACTGAACTCCAAACTAGCTTCTATTTTCTTTTTCCAAGATAACAACCTTTTGGGGCAACAAGGTGGTACAGTGACTAGAGCACTGGGCCTGGAGTCAGGAGGACCTGAGTTCAAATTTGACCTCAGACACTTAGTAACCTAGCTGTGTGACCTTGGACAAGTCAACTTAACCCCAAAAGAAAGAACAACCTTTGAACTAAAAGAGGCAAAATATAACTGGTTAGCAGGGAATGAAAATCCAAGATAAATGAAATGATTGGGCAATCTAACTGACCAAAGTATATCCTAGAGCAATAATATCATATCTGTGGCCTTCAGGAAGCAGGTTACAGAACACTCCTAAGTAGGGTCTGAACCTGATTAAAATATAATTGGGAAATAGTTAACAAAATAAATAATAAAAATAGAAACAATATGCATTCTAAGTCAACTTCACTTGAGTTAGAAACCACTGTCCTATTGAGGTATTGTTAGTGGTGATCCTAGAAAATGGGTAGGATTCCCCAGTTGATGGATATGAATATACAATTTTCAAATGAAGAAATTAAAGCTATATATAATCATATGAAACATGCTCTCCAAATCATTATTGATTAGAGAATGCAAATTAAAACAACTATGAGGTATCACCTCACACCTATCAGATTGGCTAAGATGAGAAAAAGAGAAAATGATCAATGTTGGAGAGGTTATGGAGGATTGGGATGCACTGCTGATGGAGTTGTGAACAGATCCAACCTTTCTGGAGAGCAATATGGAACTATACCCAAAGAGCAATAAAACTGTTCATACCCTTTGACCCAGCGATTCTAATTCTAAGTCTATATATACCTGAAGAAATCATAAAAAATGGGAAAAGTCTCACATGTTCCAAAATATTCATAGCAGCCCTATTTGTAGTGGCAAAGAATTAGAAATTGAAGGGATGCCCATCAATTGGGGAGTGGCTAAACAAGTTAAAGTACCTGCATACTATGGAATATCATTGTTCGATAAGAAATAATAAATGGTTGGACTCCAGAGGAAAAAAGCAACCTTTCAGAATCTGATGAACACTTTATTTTTTTTTTTAGGTTTTTTTCCAAGGCAAATGGGATTAAGTGGCTTGCCCAAGGCCACACAGCTAGGTAATTATTAAGTGTCTGAGACCAGATTTGAACCCAGGTACTCCTGACTCCAAGGCTGGTGCTTTATCCACTACACCACCTAGCCACCCCCTGATGAACACTTTATAAAAATTATCTCTTATATATATATATCTCTTTCCCTTAATCCTAATTCCTCATACTGAAAAGAACTAATCTGTAAGCATGTTTGACTGTTTGCCTCTTAGAGGAAAGGGTTAGGAAGAGAGGGTGGGAGGAAAATTTGTAACTTTAAAATTATACATATGCATATGGATGAATATTGAAAAACCTTTCATAACATGTATTTGGAAAAATAAAATATCAATAAAAAAGAATGGGTGGAAAAGGAGAAGGCAAATGTATCAAATTAAAAAAAAAGGTAAGACAATGGATTATAGACCAGTAATCTTTTTTTTAGTTGATATTGATCACGTTATGAGAGAAGAATAAGATCCAAACAGAAGAAAGAAAACCTTAGAGGAAAAAAAGGCATAATACATAAGACAACTTTTAAAAATTGAAGATAATAAGTTTTGTAGATCAGTAATCTTATTCTTGATTATTCTAGAATTTGAAAAATACTACAATGAATGATTAAGGAATAAGGAAAAAGGAAACTGATTTCTAAAAGGCCTTGACAAGGCACAAAATTCTAGACTACAAAAACTATTGCTGTTTTTGACTAGTTAACTACAATGGCAGTTTCACTTGGGAATAAGATGGAGAAATTTGGGCTAGTTGACAATAATTTAGGAGCATCTTGAAGTGATAACATAACAATATAGAAATAGTCAGTGATGGACCAGGTGTCTATTTGGAGTCATTCTCTAAGGAGAACCTTAGAGAAACTGTGTTGCTGTTGAATATTTTCTTTTTTTATCAGAGCACTGGATGAAGCCACAGATTGCATGTATGTCAAATTTATTGTTAATACAAAGCCTAGAAAAATGGCTAAATGGCTTAAGATGTCAAATGACAGGCTCCAAAATACTTTCCAGGTGAGCATAATGGACGAAGGCAAATAATACAACACTGAATGGACATCAATATAAATATTTCTACTTGAAATCGAAGCATCAACCCATATATGCAATATGGGGGGAAACTAGCCAGAAAATATTTCTAGTTTTAAAAAAAAATCTAGGAATTTTACTGCAGAGAAAGCTCAAAATGAGTTAAGAGTCTGACAAGTTGCTGAAAATGTTAATACTCTTTCAGATTACATTATGAGAGAAATAGTGTGCAGAATGAAAAAGGTAAGAGTTGTAGGACTGTATACTGTCCTGAAGTGACCCAATGGATGGAGCCCTGGACCTAGTCAGTAAGACTTAAAATTTAGCTCCTATCTCACATAGGAGCTGTGTAACCCTAGGCATATCATTTAACTTCTTTCAGATTAGTTACCTGATTTGTAAAATGACGATAGTAATTGCACCTATCTCCTAGTATTATTGTGAGAACAAAGTAAGAATGCTTAGAAATACTAGTTTATTGTTATTATTATTGTTATCATCATTCTATCTATAGTGCTTCATTCAGTTATGAACATGAGGATTTATAAGTCATATGACCCTGGATATAGAAGAGTCATAATTTAATCACACTATTTCTCTGGGGTTCATTTCTTCATTTTAGAAAGTAAAATAACTTGAAATGCTGCCTCATAGGGTTGTTAAAGGATATTATGTTCGTGTGTGTATGTGTGTGTGTGTGTGTGTGTTGCAAAGGTCTTAATATGATTTTAAACTAATAAAATTAAAAATTACAAATAGCAAAGCATTACATAATTATACAAAGAGAAAATCTGGTCCAAGCTCTTAATTTTACAAATAAAGCTCAGGGAAGTCAAATAGCTTGCCCAGGTTCACAGTAAAGTATCAGGGGCAGGGACTTTTGATTGTATAGCCACAGTATCATTTCATACTGCCTCATTCACTTCTATAAGAATGAATGAATGAATTAAGCTTATTCACTTCTATGAGAAAAAATTTTAAATCATTACTTAAAATATAAAATATAACTATAGCAGCTAAATGTTGAAATTTGCTTGAGACTAGATTTAGGCAATGTTGAGACATTGAGGCAAGTTGCTAGACAAAATAGTTACTTTTCTACTCTTCTCTAAAACTGACATAAACATTCTGAATCAGCCTTGAAAAGTATGAGGGATAGTTTACAGGTGGTCTGCTCTCTACTTTCAAATATTATCTAAAAAGTTCTGCATTTTCTATCAGCTTTATAAACATAGATTTCTTATTTGTGAAATTAGAGCCACATATAACCTGGGTTAAGACAAACATATAGTGGTTCTTTTCATAGTGGCAAAAAATTGGAAATCAAAGAGATGTCCACCAGTTGGGGAATGGTTGAATAAAATGTGGTATATGAATGTAATGGAATACTATTGTTCTATAAGAAAACATGAAGGACAGCACTTCAGAGCATCATGGAAAGACTTGAAGGAACTGATGCTGAGTGAAGTGAGCAGAATCAGAAGAATATTATACACACTAACAGCAACACGATGTGATGACCAACTATGATGGACTTTATCATTTCTGCAGTATAATAATAAAAAAATACTTGTGATGGAGAATATTATCCATATCAAGAGAAGAAACTATGGAGTTTAAATGCAGATTAAGGTTTACTATTTTCAATTTTTAAAGAATGTTTCTTATTAATTATGTCATTTTTTTCTCTCTAATTTTTTCCTCTTCTGTTTGGATATAATTCTTCTTTTACAACATAAATAATAAGGATCTATGTTTAGCATGATCATAGATATAGAGACTATATTACTACATTGCTTTCTGTTAGGGGGAAGGTGAAGAGAGGGAGAAAAATATCTATATAAAAAAAAGATTGGTGAAAACTACCATTTCATGTGGTTGGAAAAATAAATAAATAAATGGAAAAAGAAAAAAGACCAAGAAAAAGTTGGACCTCCTTACCTAGTCTCAGAGCAAATAAAGCAATTGACCTTGAGTTAAGAAGGTCTGAATTCAAATCCTGACTCAAATATTCACTACCTCTGTGACACTGGGTAAGACATTTAACCTCTATCTACTTATTTTCCTTCACTGTCAAAGGAGGAATAATATTAGCAACTGCCCCCACAGGATTGTTGTGATAATGAAATAAGATATTTGTAAAATTCTTAACACAGTGCCTAATACATAGTGGGGACTCGATAAACATTTTTATCTTCCTTCCTTTGAAGTACATATAATAGAGGGTTTCCTGGGAGTGAGCAGACTTTTAAAACATCACTTCTCAATTTTGATTGAGTGCTGTTGTATTATTTTTATCCTTTTATATCTCTTGGGACTTCCCTATAGCTTTAGGAAGGATGAGGAAGGATAAAGGATGAGATGAGAAGGATAGAGAAGGATAAAGGGAAGGAGACTGATGAAATTCTCAGTATGATGCAGAGGCTCTGATACTATTATAGTATTTTAGTTCTTGAAGCCTTACTATTTGAATAACTAAGAATTGCCAGGGTAATTAGTATAGTGGTACTAAACATGATGCATTTTTTCCTTTTAGTCTCATTGGGCTGGGGAAGGGAGGATAGGAAAATACTGTAAACAAGCACAGAACAAGAAGCCCTTTAATTCCAATGACTTTCAGGGAAGTTAAGAAATAGCCTTATCGGAGCCTGAAATATAAAGGGCGAAACATTTTTTTTTTCCTGGTATTATAACTCAGACTTACTTGATCATGAGACTATGTACTAGATAACTAAGATTCCTTTCAACTTTAGGATTTCTCTTAAAGAAAAATTCTTTCTTTGGTTGCATAATTATCTATTTCATTCCCCCCTCTTCAAAAATTTTCCATATCATAAAATTAAGCAAAACAATGTTTCATAAACAAAGACTGACAGATTGCTTTCCGTAGGGGGTGGGGGAGGGACAGAAGTAAGATTGGAGGGAAAATTGTAAAACTCAAATAATATCTTTAATAAAAAAAATAAAAAAAATGTTTCATAGTCTCCATAATTTATTACAATTCTATTATTTTTTAAAAACTCACATGAAGCAAACAAGAAAGCAAGGATCAGGTCAGGAATTTTGTCTATTTCAGATTGTCCAAAAATCACCCTAAAACCCTTTAAAAAGAATCCTTAAATCACTAAGGTGTAGGAAAGGTAAAGTTGTTTAAAAATAGGAATAACCTTGAAGAAACTTTACTTTTGTTTCTAAAAAGTTCTCTCAATTAAATCTCCTAGCCAATTTATCCTAACAATATTTTTAAATATCGTTTTTCCTTTCCTTCACCCACAAGCTGCACATGTATTTCTCCTTTTCTTACTAAGAAATAAAATTAATATATTATCCTAAATCAATTCCAAGAGACCCAGAGGTAGTACTGTAGATCATTATGTCAAATTCCTCTAGTTGTTTTCAAACAACTAAATCAGAAGTCACTGAAGCCACAAAAAGAAGCTCAAGAGTCCAAATCGATTCAGCACATGTTCAGAATTGTTCATTTTCAAGCATTGAAGCTGATTTACAACATTTTTTGTGCTAAGTTCAAAACATCCTTGTATGTAATTTTCTTGAACCACAACATACTAACAGAGTAATTTCTGAATTGGAAAACACAAAATTGCTCGAATTCCATCCTGTCACATGGACACATGGAGAGAAGGGTTTTTGTGGCATGAGGAAAAGGATGGGAACTCTGGTGAGAAATGGAAGTTAGTAATACTAAATAGTTGTTTCTGCCAATGAATTGTCCCATTAACCTGGAAAGATCACATAATGTCTCTGAATCTTGAATTCCCACCATGGATGGCCAATGCTTCGTAGACCCATAGTCTAGACTACAGTCTTAAACATTCAGCTTACTGGAATGAAAGAACAGACATGTTGTAAACATGTAAAGTATACTTTAGGGGACAGCTAGGTGGTGAGGTAGATAGAGCATCAACCCTGGAGTCAGGAAGACAAGAGTTCAAATCCAACTTCAGGCACTTAATAATTACCTAGCTTTGTAACCTTGGGCAAGTCACTTAATCCCACTGTGTTGTAAAGAAAAAAATAATAAAGTACACTGTATTTTGGTTAATCCATATGTTCTATGTACCTTCAAAAATATGGGTCCTTCAAAAACATAAGTTTCAACCTTTCTAAAAAGTAAAACCTTTTAAGGCATGTTAAAAGTGGAAAGGGAAGAGGGAGAAGGAAGAGAGCACTAATAATTATTTTAAGAAGCTGCAAAACAAATGTGGCATATTAAAGAAGGCACAAACATTTATATTTGTTTTTAATATTTATATTATAAAAATAACCATAAGGTTCATTGTAGGCAGTTAATAGATTTGCAAACTAGTATTTAAAAGTCATGTCATTCAAGTTACAGTGAGTAAAATATTTATCTGCATAGAGTAGTTCTATGCTGCCAATGACCATGGCCAAACAGTTGTCAGTAACGGAATTTGGCTTCCAGTTCAGGGCTTTAATTAGTGGTAGGAAATTTACTTCCCTCTAAATTCCTGGAATGGAATAGGGAGAATAGATATCTCAACCAATTCCTTCCTCTCCATAAAAAGAAGTAGAACTTTTGCAGTGTACTCTTAGGAAGAACAGAACTAGCCACAGGTTCATCATCTGAAAGTCTCTGGATCCTGAAATTAAGGCCTTTGGGAAGGCAGGGATTGGAGAGGGGAAGTTTTTGCTAAAGGAGCTCCCCAGATATTTACATTTTCAGTCTAACATGTAACTTTTTTCTTATATGTCCTTAAAATACTTAATTTGGATAAATATGTATACTTTTTCATCAACTGTTGTCATACGCACACCTGCTTCATAGTTCTAAAATTTCATATAAATGAAGGGTTAAGTACTTCATTGCTTGTACTAATGTAGCTTAATTCAAGGGTCTTTTCCCTTTTATTTTTCAAACAATATATTTTAATTTTAATTTTTCTTTAAAATCATATATTTCAAAAAAACTAAAACCTAAAACAAAACAAAACAAAAAAACTACTCCTTAAAAAAAAACTAAAACCTAAAAAACAAAACAAAACAAAAAACTACACCTTAAAAAAAACCAAAATAAAATCATATATTTCCAATTTTGAAAACTTGGTGTAAATCAGATATTGTGTCAGTCAGAATAAATTCTAATCCCATCTCTCTAAATGACTACCTTTGGGCCTGTGCTAATCACTTACCTGCCTAGGTAAAATGAAGGTTATTGAATAAGATGGTCTCAAACATTCTTTCCTTCTCTAACAATGTATTTCTTAAAAATAGTTAATATAATGACTGCTAGTAAATGTGCCAAGATACATACTAAATGTTACTCAATTGCCAAACGATCTTTCAATCTGTCATATTATTTTTTTTATTGGTTTTTGGAAGGCTGTGAGGTTGGGGTTAAGTGACTTGCCCACAGTCACTCAGCTAGGTTAAGTGTCTGAGGTCGGATTTGAACTCAGGTTCTCTTGACTACAGTGCTAGTACTCTATCCACTGCATCACCTTGCCTCCCCTTTGTCATATTAATTTTTAACAAGAACGTATCAACCAGTTCTAGATCCCTGGATGTGTGAATAAATATCAGGAAAACTAGATTATGATGGAGATTCACACAATTTTAGGGATTAAATTAATCTGGATTTGCCAGTAGAGTTTTCTGCTCCCTGGGAAGATCTGTTTTTAGGCATTTCAGACACTTGCTCTGCCTTTCTCACCAGGTTGTTTTAAGTATCAAGAAGGAGAAGTAAATTAATTGACTATTATTGTAACAGTTCAGATGAGAGATATTAAGGACATAAGCCAGGGTGGTAGCTATATGCATAGTGAAAAGGGTAAATATGAAAGAAATGTGGTGAACATAGAAATGGCAAGATCGACCAATTAATTGAATATGATGGGTAACTGAGATTGAGTAATTAAAGTATACTTAAGTATCAAGTGAGGGAGATTAACTGATTATTACCATTGTAGTGTATAAGATTATGGTATTAAAATTATTTAAAGCATAAACCTCTTCTTCTTCAGTATAAATGCATTCTAAAACACTACATCTCTTTGTCTTTAACTATTCTCTATCTCTCAGCTATCTAAATGTCAAATGTAATGTATCATTTGCATTGACTTAAAGCTAGTGAAGAGTTTTTGATTCAGAATCAGGAAAATGTGGGTTCAAATCCTACCTTTGATCAATTTAAAATTGGTCTCTCTGCTTTTCACACATATGATGCTACAATATAGGCAAGCTAGTTGGCATAGTGGATAGAGTTGAACTTAAGAAAATCTGAATTCAAATCCAGCCTCAAATACTTACTAGCTATGTGACCTTGAGCAAGTTACTTAAACCTCTGTCCACCTCAGTTTCCTCAACTGTAAAATGGGGATAATAATATTATCTCCTCAGGCTTGAGAACTGAGGATAAAATGAAACAATATTTGTAAAGTTAACCCCTAAATCATCATCATCTCCCATCTTCATACCTTTCCACTGGCCTTCCCTGATGACTGGAAGACTTTTTTCCTTACCTTTGCCTTATGAAATACCTTCTTTTCTTTCAAGACATGACTTGATTAATATCTTCTATACAAACTTTTTCTGATCTCTCCAAGAAGGCCTTAACTGTTTTGTATTTATTTCTATTTATTCAAGATATGAAAATTATTCTGTATATATTTATATGTGTATTTCTGGGATTCCCATTAAAATGTAAACTCATTGTGAGTCAGGATAATCACTGTTTATATTTATTTTCCCAAATCATACAGTGTGTACATAATAGACACCTAATTTATGTTCATTGATTAGTTGATTGATTCATACCAGCTATGTAACCATAGGCAAGTCTGTTTCTTGAACCATGAAAACATCAATAATTCTAATACTAATAATATTTATGCCTAATAATACCTTTGATATTGATACCCATGTCTACTTCAAAAGGGATGAGAGGATTAAATGAGATAGAAGATAAAGTGCTTTGCAAAACATTAAAGTATTATATGCACATAAACTATATTATCATAAATCTATTCAACTCAACTTCTTCAGGAAAAACAATTAACATCTATCAGAACTTACAGGTTTAGAGATTGTGTATGAGGTCCACAGTGGCATATGGATTTCTTGACTAAATCCACTCAGGTAGTCATTCTGGGAAAGGAGACAGTAACTTTTGCTTCTTTGTGTAATCCTGGGCCTCCCATAGGGTAAATTTTCTTTGAGCGTTTCTATTTCTAAAGCATGAAAACAATTCCTGGTTTTATATGTGTTCAGACATTGTTAGAAGAAAAGTACATTCATGAAAAGAAAATCCCAGAATAGAAAATGAAAACAATGTACCCTGGTTCTTGTGGATTTGTTAACCAAATGTTATGAAGAGACTATATGATGATTCAAATTAGTCCAGAAGATAATCAAATATGGAAATACTTTAACATAATTGTAATGTATAATCTATATTAGATTCCTTGCTGTCTTGAGAAGAGTGGGAGGGAGAAAAATATTTAACTCAAAATCTTACAAAAATGAATGTTGAAAACTTTTTACATATAATTGGAAAAAGATAAAATACAAAAACCTTTGTAAACTTTATTTCAATTAAAAAAAGAAAATACTAGAGAGTATGGGGGGGAAGATAACAGTCAACAAGTATATGATACATAAACATGCACTTGGTTCTGTATGTGAAATCATATTTAAAGTTCTCTATAGGATCAAGAATTAAAATAATTCTCTCAGATTAGATTGGCTTCTTCAGTTAACTCATTCTAACCAGCAAGCTAGTCAACAGGTTATTTCGGTACTTACTATGTCTACAAACACCATGATTATTAGATTGACTTTCCTCTACAGTTTTCAGGACAGTTAGATGACATAGTGACTAGAGCATAACCATGGTATCAAAAGGACCTGCATTCAAATCCAGTCTCAGACACTTATTATCTATGTGACCCTGGGCAGATCAATCACCCCTGATTGCCTCCAAAAAAAGATTTTAATATTTGCAGTGGAAACCTCAGTGTTATGAATCATTTTACTGTATTTGCAAAAATAGAAACTGGACTAGGAAGTTGGAAGAACTGTGTTCTAATCCTAATTCTTGCCTCATATTTGCAAGGAGATCCCTTAGCTTCTCTGAGCCTCAGTTTCCTCCTCCATAATGAATCTCAATACCAATGCAATTAAGATAATACATTTGGTATTTTAGACTTTAAAACATTTAAATGACTGGTAGATAGGGAAATAATTGAGGATAGTGTGCTAGAGAATGATATATGTTTATATTTAAAAAAGAGATTTATGTTTTAAAGCACTTCAAAACTGTAATGTTGTTCAATTATTTGATTTATTACCATAGATAGGATCCAGTGAGACTATTGGTCCAAAATGAACACAGGTCCCTTTCAGCTCTCAAATTTTATGATTTGATATTACTTTCTAATATATATAAATGATATAATAAAATGTGCAACTATCTTGAAGGAATTCTAAACAGTAACTTAGAATAAATTTTCTTCAGATTACATTGCAGAAGTTCATATGACTAAAGAGATAAGAGAATAAGGTAGAGTAGGGAAAGAATTTCTGAGAGATGATGGAAGTTCAGACAGAATCTGAGAGATCAATTTAGATAATAAAATGAGGAGATGTAATGAAAAGATCTGAAATACAGCAATATGATGAAATGGCCCTGGGTTGAAATCCTATCTCTGACATTTACTACCTCTATGACCTTGGATAACCACTTAATCTGAGTTTCAGTTTCTTAATCTGTAAAATTAGGATGTTTGACCTAATGATCTCTATGGTCTCTAGACCTATGATCCCATAGAATCTAAGATCCTTTCCATCTATTATCCAAAAGATATTTGATATAGTTTGTTATAATTGTATCTAGTATAATATTGTGGGGAATAGAATTGGCATCTAAATAAACATCATGTAGTTATTTTCTTTTTCTTTTGCTTACACATATTTATTTTTATTTTTGTACAAATGATTTTTATACATTACTAAAATATTCGTGTTTAAGAGTAAACATAATACCCCTCCCCCCAAAATAGACCCTCATGAGCAATAAACAGAAACAAATTAAAATTAAAAAATAATAATAATAGGGCAGCTAGGTGGTGCAGTGGACAGAGCACCAACCCTGGAGTCAGGAGTACCTGAGCCCAAATCCAACCCAGACACCCAACAGTCACCCAGCTGTGTGACCCTGGGCAAGTCACCCCAAACTCATTGCCCAGCAAAAACAAAATAAGTAAATAAGTAAATAAATAATAAATTAATATATAAATAATAAATAAATAATTAAAAGTTAATGATAATAATAATAATAATAATAGAAGCTTGGTGGGACAGAGTTCCAGCCCTGGATCCAGGAGCACCCGGGCTCAAATCCAGCCTCAGGCACCCAACAATCACCCAACTATGTGGCCCTGGGCAAGTCATTCAACTCCATTTACCTTTCAACCCCCCCAAACTAATAATAATAATAATAATAATAATAATGATAATAATAATGATAATGATAATAATGATAAATAATGTGCTTCAGTCTGTGTTCCAACACCACCAGCTCTGTCACAGGTAGATCACATTTTTATGATAAATCCATCACAAAAGTTACTTCCATATTTTTCCACTGTTGCCATTACTGATCACAACTCCCTCCATTTGTACTTCCCCATTACCATATACTATATTTTCTCTCTCCTTTCACTCTGTGCCTCTTCTTAAATGTGCTGTAGGGTAGCTGAGTGGCACAGCAGACTGATCACCGGCCCTGGGGCCAAGGCCCCAAGTCCACATGCCATCCCTGAGGACCCAGCAACCACCCAGCCCTGTGGTCCCAGACAGGCCACCCAATCCCAGCCCCTTGCAAGAAGTGAAAAAGAAAATGTGTTATATCTGACCACTCTCCCCCCATGGACCATCCTCTCCTCCATCATTCACATCCCCCCTTCCCCCTGTCTCCCTTTTCTCCTTCTTACTCTAGATGTCTATACCCCATTGAGCATATATGCTGCTTCCTCTCTGAGCCACCTCTGATGAGAGCGAAGGTTCCCTCATTCCCCCCTCGCCTTCCCCTCTTCCATATCATTGCAATAGCTCATTGTAATAAAAAAATCTTATTATATGAAATATCTTAGCCTATTCCACCTCTCCCTTCTCTTACTCCCATTACATTTCCCTTTTAGCCATTGACTCCATTTTTACAATATATTATATCTTCAAATTCAGCTTTCTCCTGTGCTTCATCTATAAAAGCTCCTTCTACCAGCTCTATTAAATGAGAAGTTCCTTATGAGTATTATCAGTATCATTTTTCTATGCAGGAATACATGTAGTTCATCATCATTAAGTCCCTCATATTTTACCCTTCTCCACTCTCTATGCTTCACCTGAGTTCTGTATTTGAAGATAAAACTTTCTGTTCAGCTCAGGCCATTTTAACAGGAACATCTGAAATTCCCCCGGTTCATTGAAAGTCCATTTTTTTTCCCTGGAAGAGGATGTTTAGTTTCACTGTGTAGTTGATTCTCAGTTGCATTCTGAGCTCTTTTGCCTTCCAGAATATTATATTCCAAGCCCTATGAGCCTTTAATGTAGTTGCTTTTAAGTCCTGTGTGATCCTGACTGCAGCTCCACAATATTTGAATTGTGTCCTTCTGGCTACTTGTGATATTTTCTCTTTGACTTGGGAGTTCTGGAACTTGGCTATAATATTCCTGGAGGTTGTTTTTTTGGGGGGGGATCTCTTTCCAGGGGAGATCAGTGGATTCTCTCGATTTCTATTTTGCCCTCTGCTTCTAGGATATCTGGGCAATTTTCCTGTAGGAATTCTTTAAAAATGAGGTCAAGGCTCTTTTCCTGATCATGACTTTCAGGTATCCCAATAATTTTTAAATTATATTTCCTGAATCTTTTTTCCAGATCAGTTGTTTTTTTTTAATGTTTCACATTTTCTTCTAATTTTTCATTCTTTTGGTTTTAAAGTATTATGTCTTGACTTCTCGTAAAGTCAGCAGCTTCCTTTAGTTCCATTCTACTTCTGAAGGATTTGTTTTCCTCAGAGAGCTTTCTTATTTCTTTTTTCTATCTGGCCAATTCTGCTTTTTTAAAGCATTCTTCTCCTCAGTAACTTTTTGAACTGTTTTATCCATTTTACCTATGCTGACTTTTAACATGTTATTTTCTTCAGCATTTTTTTGGATCTCCTTGACTAAGCTGCTGACTTCTTTTTCATGTTTTTCCTGCATGTCTCTCATTTCTTTTCCCAATTTTTCTTCTAGCTCCCTCACTTGATTTTCAAAATCTTCTTGAGCTCTGTCATAGCCTGAGCCCAATTTCTGTTTTTCTTGCAGTCTTTAGACGCTGGAGCTTATACTTCCTCATTTTCAGACTGAGTATTTTGATCCTTCTTGGGATCATAGACAATGTATTTCTCAATGGTGTTCCTCTTTTTTCTCTATTTACTCATTTCCCCAGCCTGAGCCTGATCTTGGGGTGCTTCCTGAGTTTTTGAGCATTATTGGGACAGACCCCTCGAGGATCTCAGTGTGTGAAGCTCTGTCCTCCCTCCTGGTCTGTGAATGACCATGAGAGCACCCCTCTGCCACCAGACTGAGGTGGGGGGGGGGCTCTGCTGTTCTATGTGGGGCATAGACTGCGATCAGGATCTGAATGTGGTCAGAGCCTCAGAGTTCTGTTCCAGGTACAGAGGACAAATCTAGGAAGTCTCTCCACTCCCCTCCCTAGGCTGAGCACTCAAGGCTCAATTGCCTGGGGGCTCCTGCTTATCAGCTCTGCCTGCTTCCTTTTCCTGGATCTTGGCTGCCTTGGCCATGCCCTGATGACTAGGCTTCACATGAAACTGCCCCTGCTGCCATGAGCACCCTGGGGCTGCCTGCATGAAGCTGAAGTTCCTTCACTCTGGCAGGTTAGCCCTCTAACCCCATGAAGCAGAGCTTTTCCACTGTTTTCCAGGTTACCTTGGGCTGGAGAACTGCCTCACTGGATCCCTCTGTGGGTTCTGTCTCTCAAAAATTTAGTTAAGAGTCCTTATTTTATAAGTTTTTAAATATTATACAGAGAGAGCACCTAAGAGAGGCTCTTCTCCTGTTGCCATCCCATGCGGTTATTTTCTAGAGATATGCTGTCAAGTAGACGGAAGAATTCAGAATTGGAAGTGATTAGATCTATTAACAACCCAAGAAGATATAAGATAAGTATAAGAAATGAAGGTTACATGAAAATCAACTTCACAGATGGCAAAGACTGTGAAGTCAAAAGGATTTCAGTATTCACTGGCAATTAATTAAATAACATCAAACAATTGTATTTTTAATAGGAAGGTACCACCTCAGTATTCAGCTATCATAATACTTTATAAATAATATTATGTTTAGTTCCAGGGCCAGCAATTTAAGAGGGATAGTGATAATTTGAAGAATATCTAGGAGTGTCCTTCAGTGTATTTCATATGAGTATGAGGTAAAGGGACTGAAATGTTTAGCCAGGAGAGGAGAAGACTAAAACAAAATAGCTGGCTTTGAAAATACAAATAAGGAATATTTATGAGGTAGAGTAATAATTATCTGTCTGTTTATAACCTACCTATCTATATCTCTCTTTCTATCTATATCTAGACAGCTCTGACACATCTTTTTAGAATCTCTTAACTTTTAATTGCTATAGTTATCTCCCAAAGGCTGTAAATTCTATAACCCTTGCAACACTTTTACCTCTTAGGTTAGAACCAGGAGCAAATGAGAGGGAGCTTGTAAAGCAGCAATGTAGGCTTAATGTCATATAACTTACATCAAAAGAGCTCTAATTTCACAGAAGTGGGTATTTCCTCCACTAAAACAGATAAAAAATAGCTTCATAAGTAGATATGCACAAAAATATTTCCCCCATTGACCTAATTTCTATTGATTAACTTTTGCACACTTAGGCTGGTCCTAGTTCCTAGGCAATATGTTTCTAGGCTCACATTCAATGCTGCCTCACCTTGGCATATGTGTGTTTGTTTTTATTTTTGTCCAGAAATGCAAGTAACTCCCAGTAAGAAAATTTGCTCCAATTCTCTTTCCTTTGCAAGTGTTATGGAATTTAGTCTTTGAGAGTTAACTGAAGCAATGAAAAGTTAGATGTGTCAGAGCTATCTGGATATAGATAGGAAAAAAGATAGCTATAGATATGATAGACAGAAGTAGATGATAGATGGATAGGTAGATAGATAAGACAGAGAGACAGGTGATAGAGATAGCTAGATGGATAGAGATAGGAAGATGTTGAGGTATAGATACAGCAGGACAGTTCCAAAATGAAACTGGGAAATGAGAGGGTAAAAAATTTTGATCACAGATATTGTTAATCAGTTCTGAAAAATTGCACGATAGTAATAACCAGGTAACTTGTTGATTACTGCTCAAATAAAATCCAACCAATAAGCATAAAAATCAATTCTATGCTGTGGTTATTAAATTACCCTTTTATATTCTCTACTGACCTACCTTCTTTTGTTGTGAGATTTAGTTTTAGATTCATCTGTATCTCAGTATTCTGTGAATAAAATAAACAACAATAAGAGATTTTTCTTGTTAAAAAGATGAGTCTATTTCTAGTCACCCTATAAATTAGTCTATTTTTAAAACAAAGCACATCAATTGCCTTTGCTTTTCCCAATGCACTCATCCTTCTTATACCTGACAATTTTGCCAGAATGCCACTTAAAAATTTGACTGCTGTGACTGTTAACTTCCAAATAACAGCCAGAATGTTTTGCCCCCACATAAAACTCCAATAGAAAGAAAGATGTATTACAAAGTGTTCATGGCTTTTTCCTTGGTTTTAAGACAACAGGAATAAAGTAAAATCTAGATATTCAATTAAATAAAATTTCTTTAGACATTCCTTGAAGATTCAAATCCAAGATAATTCATGATAAAAAATTTTACCTCTGTAATCAGGGAAAAATATGTTAAGTAATTTTCTTAAACTTTGTTAAATCATATTCTTAAACTTTAATTTTTATTTCTTTTAATAGGAAAAAATACAGATATTAACTTTTTTAAAGTTTGTCAGATATATAGGCCTATGTATGGAGATTTATCTTTTAACTGAGCCTGTTTTATCAATGCAGGGACTTCCTCTATTAAGGTAAAACACCACTTTTCCCACAATTTATGGTCTTAGAATGTTGTCTAGAGCACTGACAGATCTAAAGGATATGCCTCAGGTTACAGAACGAAAAGCTGTCAGAGTCTGAATTTGAACCCAGGTCTTCTTAACTCCAAGTCCAGTCTTTAACCACTACTACAAGTTTCCTGCCCTGTCACAAAATTCATATGATACCCAGGAAAACTTGCAAAAAACAAAACTATAAAAGCAAGGAAAAATAGAATTTTAGTTTAAAATGGGGGGGGGGGGCTAGGTGGTGTAGTGGATAAAGCACCAGCCCTGGAGTCAGGAGTACCTGGGTTCAAATCCGGTCTCAGACACTTAATAATTACCTAGCTGTGTGGCCTTGGGCAAGCCACTTAACCCCGTTTGCCTTACAAAAACTTAAATAAAATAAAATAAAATAAAATAGAGGGTGGGGGAGGTATTTTGTTGTGGGATAGTTTACTAAAAGAGAGGTTTGCCAAGTCTTAAAAAAATCCATCCATTGAACATAATGTGGAATAGATTGCCTAATGTAGGATTACAGACCTTTTCCCTTATTAAGAGTCTAATCAGTAAGATGAAAAGAATACTTGGATTTGGCATCAGAAAATATGGGTTTGAGTTCTGGTTCAGAAACCTACTTAACTATTCTGAACCTGAGTTTCCTCATCTCTAAACTGGGCATATATATGACTTGTACCTCCTATCTCATGGACTTGTAGTGAGGAAGATGTTTTGTAATCCTTATAGTGCTATATAAATGTGAGTTATCTGTGGTTATTATTGATATCACTTACCTGATCTAGTAAAGGACATAAACAATTTAAATTAGATGTGGGTTTTGGATTAACAAAGGGGCAAGTAGAAAGAATCGATACTTCTTTGGGGTGTGATGGAACATAGAATGGCTTCTTCAAAAGATGGTTTAGACTTCCATGAGTTCCATTGTTTTGTGCTGGTAGAATGTGTAAGAGATCTGTTTTTAAAAAATATAGATTATATATGATTATTATATTAAAAAAGCATTATATACATATAAGCATACATATGTATAAATAAAAGAACTTTTTAAACTGATTGCAAATTAATTTAGAAACTTTCAAATAAATTTAGAAAAAAAATCATGGATGCACTGAACAATTTCCTTCCACAAATACTGTTCTACTACAAATATTCATTATCCTACCACCAGCAACTGCCTCCAAACTGTCCAGGTGTCCCCATTCCCTTCTGCTATCAAAGACTCTGAATGGTCATTACAAGTTGTGAAAGTAAAAATGATGACTTGTAACTGCATTTTCAGCTAATGTATAATTATGCAACAGAAATGTGATCAGTTTATTTATCTCAAAACTAAAATTTGCTAGTTCTAATAGTTGCAGCAATTAAAAATGCACAGCTAGGGAAATGAGATAATTTGCTATACACTGTTCTGAAAATAGCCAGGGTTTCCTTGAGATAATTTTCTTTCTTCTATTTCTTCTATTCCTTCATAAAAATATTTAACCCAAAGTAATCTCTGAAAGTTTTTTTATAGTGCAAGATAGTTTATCCTGTGTTTCAATTAAAATTCTTTATTCCTATTTTGGGTCTCTCCAATCAAACTGCTTATAAAAATATACAGATAAACACAGATAAATGTGACTTTGATAGATCTGATCCTAAACACATGTCTTTTTTCTTCAATAAACTCAATTTTAGGACCTGGAACTCAACCCACTGTAGTTATAGTTAATAAGTCTGCTTTCATAACATTCATATGAGAAAGGACTGAAGTTATATAATTACTGTTGTCTTTAATGAAAGAAAATAAAAGCTATACTATTATTTTAATTTGTGATCCATCTTACACTTTCTATTTTTGTTAAGAGCAAACTGCTGAAAAAGTCAGTCTTTGAAGTGTTTGACTGAGTAAATTAACTAGGGACCCCACCCAAGCTTCCTAGAGTATAAACAAAATCCAGTCTATAAGAGTCCTTTGCCTGGGAGAAGGACTTTTTATCCTAGATAGTAGAATTTAGGGCAACACAGCTTATGAAGGAGAAAACTAGCCAGAGAGATTCAGTTAAGATTGACTTCCTCAATCCAAATGCCTGTATTCTCAGCAGTTTTTAGTCCACCTCCTCATTCAATGTGCAACAATGAGGGTTGAGTTTCACTTGTCAAATTATTTCCCTATCAGAAGGTACATACCTGATTTGAGTCTGATTACAGAGACAAAGCACTGATCATCAATTTATTGATTATTGGCTAGTCTACTTAAGAAATTGATTAATTACCTAGAGACTGTCTTTCAAGGATTTTATTTATATTAATCTATTGTAGCTTGTTGGTATAAAATTATGTTTCATAAATCAAAAGATTTTTTTATTTGTTTTTAAACAGTATAGTATGTGTCACTGGAAGGACTTAAGTCCAGACATTCCTAATTCTAGGGTCAATCCTCTATTTGAAAAGTCATGTCACTTCTTATTCTCACTAGATAAATGACTTAAAATAAATGACTTTTGAACAAGGATATAGGCAATGAAATATTCTTTTAAAGCCTCTTTTGATTTTGATAATTGGAAATGTCTGTCCAAATATTTTTACCCTCATTATTTTAGAAGTTTTGGATCTACTTATATTAAAAATTTTAACCAATGTTATGGATAGGCCCTAAGACTATATCCTGGGTCCCTTTTCCCTTCCTTTCTAATACTTCACTGTTGGTGATCTCATCATCTTACATGACTTTAATGCATATGAATCCTGGCTCTTGTCTATCTCCTGATCCAAACCCCTAAATTACCAACTGCCTATCAGATGTCCAAAATATAACTCCTTACCTACTTTCCTAAATGTAATCCTTTCAAATTTTCCTATTTATATTGAGGGTACCATCACCTTACCAATTACCTACATTGACTTCCTTAGAAATATCCTCACATCTTCCTTTTCCCTCATCCCATATAACCAATAAGTTGCTAAATCTTGTCAACTCTATAATGTTTGCCATGTATGATTCCTATTTTCTATTTATAGTATCACTGTCCAAGTTTAGGTTCACATCAAATCAAATGAAACAAGTACATAATTGGACACTAGCTTTTCAGACTCTCCTGTCTCCAATCCATTTTTCAAACAGCTGCTCAAAAGAATCTTCTCAAAGCATAAGTGTTGCTGGATCAGGGGAACTCTGAGCACAGAAAAATACTATAATTTCCTTTTTTGTACTTGAAATAAATCTAGCAATTTTTTTCTATACTCTTAACTGTAGTATCTCATATGCCTGACCTTGGTCATGTACACTCACTCCTGGCACAGTATTCAGTACACGCTATCTTATACCAGGTGTTAACCACTCCTTAAACATCACCACCATCATTCCTCCTACCATAGAAGGTCTGGCCTTCTGCTCCTCCCTTTTTCCTCTTATTCTACCTAATTTGGACAAACAACAGACTGCCCTGTTTCCTTTCCCTTTCCTTTCTCCTTGCTAGACCCATGTGATCCCAGCTCCATACTGCTGGATTCATGTGGTCCCAGCTTCATGTGGCTGGATCCATGATTACTTAAACCCAGCCCCCATCTCATGAATGTTTCCCATGTTTCCTGTTCCTAACTTCCTTTGCTGTTCTCTTATAACCATCTCTTCTTTGCATAACCTTATTATCTTCTTAAAAACTCACTTTCTTTACCTTGTTAAAGAATATAACTTGTGAACTTTCTGAAGTAATCTGTGAACCTTTTGTAATAACCCATGCAACCTGTGAATTAAAGTCTATGCCTTTCTTACCCTACTGAGTCAGAATTTGGTGATTTCATTGTCCAAAATGAATCACAGCTATCTCTCTTGGATCCAGATCTTCCCACCCCAGCTGCTCTGGCAGCATTCTGGTCATTTAACTCTAAGGTTCAAGACTGTCTCTTAAAATTTTGGAAGAAGGAAGGACTACACCTTTACAACCTTGTTTCAACCGAATTTTCCAGTTTATTGTACAGTTCTCCCTTCCGTGCATTATGTTCCAGCCTAGCTATCTTACTTGCTATTTTCTTAAAGTAATACTTCATCTCTCATTCTCATCCCTTTGCACATTGCTCTTATGCATATTTCCTCTTCACTTCTAAGAATTCCAATCTTCCTTCATGGTTCAGATCATTCCTACAGAAAACTTTTCCTGATCCTTACAGATATTAATGTTCTCTTCCTCATCCTCAAATTATGATGTGTACTCTTACCTATTTATATCTGTTCCTAGTACAAAGTTTGGTCCTTGAGAATATTTATGTTCTTTGTGTTCCTAGAATCCAGCCTGGTACCTTAATAAATGCTTAATAGATTAGACAGATATGCATCTATCCTTTTAATTTTCCATATGAAGATTAGAAATTGCCCTTTTTTCATCACTTTTGTCTTTCTAATATCCAAGAACTTGAAATTTTTCTTTCCTCCTCAACTCTTACTATTATACTAGGTATCAACATACATATTGATTCTCCCTTAAATATTCTAACCACTTACTTTCTCCACCTTCTCACTTCCCATGAATTACTTCACTATAATTCAGTCATACACTAAAATGGTCATACAATAAATGTTGCCATCACCCACAAAAGTACCACTTCCATGTTAAAAAATTCTTAAGTCCTCTTATTTGATCATAATCCATAGACTTTGAATCTTTCCCTCTGCCTTCCATTATGTAATCCTACTTTCCATCCACACCAAGACCTCCAATCCTTAGATCTCTCAATTCTCTCCCAGGTCACCTTCCCTCCACATTAGCTTTTTCTCCCCTTTTCCCCAGCTTCCACCCTCCTTGGTGAACCAATTCAACTATAACTATTCTGTCCTCTTCCTTTGAAGCCCTAGTTCCCTTATTATATTATGGATTACTCCCACTCAAGCCTCAGTCTTGGATCACTCCCATCATTTGTTGCCTTTGTTCCTACTCTTGGGCTGCCAAATAAAAGTGGAGAAAATCACACAACCATTTTGTCTTGGTACACAACAGATTTATGCTACAAAACCTCAATTCATGCTCACCCATAGTATATAATCATATCATACTTCTCTTACTAACTCACTATCTTACTCTCTTCAGTGAATCTTCCAAGCCTTTTCATCTCTCTAAATTATTCCATGGTTCCCTTTCTCCTACTTTCTCAGGTGAGAGCTTTATCTTGCATTTTTCAGAAACAATTGAGATGATACTCTTTGAACTCTCTTCTCTACTCTTCTCACTGCCTATCACTCAGGTGCCTCTGGCCCCTTTCTCTTCCTTCCTCCCTTCCCACATGATGAAGCAGCCTTACTCATTTCTAAGGCTAATCCCTCTACATATTAAATAATCCCCTTCCATCTCCTCCATTTTCAATCTTTCTGTGTTTACTGGTTTATGCCCTACTGACTACAAACATGCCCATAACTTCCCTATTCTGAAAAAAATTTTCATCCTTTATCTCTTCTATTTGAAGCTAAATTCCTCAAAAGACCATGTATATACTTTCTCTCCTCTGATAATACTCTTCTTATTGGATGATCTTACCATTCCATTGAAATTGATTTCTCCAAATTTACTACTGTCCTTTTAGTTCTAAATCTAAATGGCCATTTCCCAGTTCTCATTTTCCTCAATCTCTCTTCAGATTTTGACTCTTGACAACTCTCTCCTGTTGATATTCTCTTCTCTTTTTTTCTTTTTTTTGGGGGGGGGGAAGGGAGGGTTTGCAAGGCAATGGGGTTAAATGGCTTGACCAAGGTCACACAGCTAGGTAATTATTAAGTTTCTGAGGCCGGATTTAAACTCAGGTTCTCTTGACTTCAGGGCTGGTTCTTTATCCACTGCATCACCTAGCTGCCCCTGATATTCTCTTCTCTATAGGTTTTTTCCTCCTATCTCACTACTCTTCTGTCTCCTTTGCTGTATCCTCTGCCACAGCTATCCCTCAGGATCCTCATCTCTTCTTCCTCTATGCTCCTTCACTTGGTGAGCTCATCAGCTCCCATAGATTTAATTCTCTCAATTCAGATGATTCTCAAATTCTTACCTTTCCTGCCCCAATCTCTCTTCTGACCTCCAATCTCTTACCTGATCTTAAATATCTCTAACTAGATGCCCAGTAGACAACCTAAATGCAATGTCTAAAGTAAAATTCATTATTTTACCCTCTGAATGTTTTCCCCATCTTTCCACCTTCAACCTTTCCTTTTATTTGGAGGGTAACACCAAACTCCCAGTCCAGTAGGCTCCCAAGCTAAAAATCAATTTGGATTCTCCACTGTCACCTATATCAAAACTGTTGGCAAAGTCTATCAATTTCACTATACACCAACTCTTAAATATTCCTCTTCTTTCCTCTGACAATTCCACCACTTGGGTGCAGTCCCTCATCACATTAGTGATTATTCTTCAAGTCTCTCTCCACTCCATCCTCCATTCAGTCATTAAAGTGATTTTCTTAAAACACAGTTCCTTTCCTACTCGATAAATTATAGAGACTTCTTATTGCCTCCAAAATAAAATACAAAATCCTCTGGCATTCAAAACCCTTCACAACCTAGTCCATTCCACCTTTGCAATTTTCTTATATCTTGCTCACTAACATGTACTTTTCAATCCAATGACACTGGCCTCCTGGCTGTTCAACAAATTAAAATTCTATTTCTCAGTTCTGGGCATTTTCTCTGGCTATCTTCCATGCCTAAAATAATCTCCTTCCTCAACTTTGACTACTGACTACTTTGGCTCTTGTAAAGACCCAGTTAAAGATCCTATCTTCTACAGGAAACCTTCCCTAACCCCTCCATTAATTATGTCTTACTTATCCTTACATAGCTTCTTTTGAATATGTTTGTTTGTATGCTGTCTGCTTCTTTATGTTGTAAGACTCCTCAAGTCTTTTGCCTCTTTTTAATATCCTCAGCACTTTAGCATAATCATGACATATAATAAGTATTCAATGTTTGTTTTTGATTAGTTGATTTAAGAGTTATAGCTCAACACTAAATACTTTTTTAATACAATGTTCTGTGATTTTTTTCTGATTCTTTTCATGATTATTCTTTTCTCATTACAATATAATGACAGCATTGCCCAACAAAAATCACTCTCATACAAAAAGGGGTCATCATGCACATGTGCTCATTTGACTGTTTTCACTGACAAAGAGCTTTTGTAAAACTAGTTTTCTCTTATCATTTTGATCTTTAGGCCTTAAGAGAAAACTGATTTCCTCACTATATGTATATCAGTGAAAACAGTCACTTAGCAAATGATCATGGTTCTCTTTCTTGTTTCAGAGAAAACTTTGTCTCAATTTAAAATAGTATCTGAGATCCTGTTTGATCTCCAATTCCAAATTAAAATTCCTTGACACTGGATATGTCTGTTACTACCAGGAACATATTCTTACCACATATTAGGTTGTAGATCTCAATATTTTCAAAAGGTTCCACTTCAATCTTCTCTTTAAATCCTGGTCCAAGTGCCAAAAAGATAGCCTAGAATGTCAATAAAAATCTATAAGTAAAGATTGGTAATCAAAGACAGCATATGTAAAAACTGAAGTGTTAAATGAGGCATTATCATCTAAGTATAAAAAGAGATGATAAATTCCTTTCAAGTTATTTTCTTCATGCTCACCTTCACATTTGACTCTAAGATTCTATGAAAAGGTTTTCTAGGGTGAAAAAAAAATCCTACTTTCCAATTATATTGAAGCTTTCCATAAACACATTAGTTTGCATACCTACATTGATCTCAACTATATATAAACTTCCTAAACCAAAAATTAGACCATATAACTCCTCTTCTTAATAACTTTCAGAGGCTCCCTCTTGCCTCTAGATTTATTCCTTTGATTTTGACATCAATAAACAATAAGAATATAAGCAATTGTCTACAGACATCAAAGTCACAACTCTATTAATAGTTTCCCAGAAGTAGACCCTGAATAAATGAGGATGAATACAAAAGCATGTTACATGTGTACAAAGATCATATTGTTGCCACGGCTAGGTGGCACAGTGGATAGAGCACTGGCCCTGGAGTCAAGAGGACCTGAGTTCAAATCCAGCCTCAGACACTTAATAATTACCTAGCTGTGTGACCTTAGGCAAGTCACTTAACCTTATTGCCTTGCAAAGGCAAAAACAAAACAAAACAAAAGAAAGACCATGTTGGTGCAATTCTATGACTCAGTGAGGCTCACCATTACTGCCAAGAACAATGACCAAAACATATTTAAAATCCTACGTAGGAGAGGAGAGGCTAAGAACAATGAAGAAAGATATAGAAGTAAGATTTGGGATAATTGGGATCATGATGGGCAAAACAGTAAATGAATATAAAACTACTTATACCTAATTTTGCTTATTTTTCTACCAAAAGAAAAAGTCTTCAAACTATTAAAAATAAGAATAGGAATTGGATCTGAGATTTAATTGGAATAGGGAAGCCCCAGATGAGGAAACTCCTCTAGCAATGCAGATCAACATCTTGTTTGAAACATGGTCTTAGTGGGTTGCCTAGAGTAACAAGAAGTTAGATGTCTTGTCCTAAGTTACACAGCCTGTATGATTCAAAGATAGGACTTAAAGCCAGTTCTCTATCCATTTTGCCACACCATGTCTCTCAAACCTTCAAGAATAAGAGAAAAGTGATCAATAAGAAACTGAAACCCAAGATAATGAGGAGAGGGTATAATGTCAATTATTAGCCAAAATAAATTCATGTCAGCAGAGCCAAATGAAGCTTACACACGAAAAAGGTGCAAGAAAGGAATTGTTGAGTTGTGAGAGATGATTATTAAAAAAACACAGAGAATACAAGTTAGTGCTGCATGACTCAAGTCAGGCAAAAGTTTGGATTTTGAAAATGAGGAAGAAAATAACTTTTTCAGACTTTAGTGAACTTGACTTCATTCTTGTCAAAATTCTGTCATGCATTTGTAAAGGAATGGTTTGTAAATGGTTAGGGAAATAGGAGAAAATATGGTTTCATTAAGAACATGACATGGTAGACTAATCTCTTTTTTTTTTTCAGGATTACTAGACTGTTGGTCAGAGACTGCTCTAGACAAGGTATTTTCATTGGCGTTATGGTTCCTGGCATATTTCAATGTCTTATTAAACAAGTAGAGAGATGAGTACTAATTGATTAGTGCAATTTGAATTAATTGAACAAGCAAAGTCTAAGGCTGGTGATAATAATAGCATTTATATAGAGCTTTAAGGCTGGCATAGCTTTACGTATATCATTTCTTTTGATTTTCCCAACAACCCTATGAAGTGAGTTATTTATTGGGCTCTTATTATGCCAAATTTGCAGCTGAGGAAACTGAGATGGAAAAAGATTGATTCAGTTGTCTGGACTACTAGTTAAATAACTAGTAGTTATGATAATTAATCATTATCAAACTACAGCAAAGTAATTATTGAAGTGTCAAAGGTTTATGTACTGGATCTTATTTTCTTCACTATCTTTTTTCAAAGACTTTAAAAGTCATTTTAAAAGTAGAGATTCCAATACTGAGAATTTATAAATGATCCAAAGTTGGAAGAAATAGTTTGTGTTTTGGACAAAGAAACTGGGATCAATAAAGCTTTCAACTGTCTGGACAAATGACTTAAATCTAATAAGATTAATGAGAATAAAGGTAAAATCATGTACATATTTTAAACTATGTATAACTACATAGCATAAATTCATCCCATAGTTATCAAGGAGCTATAAGAAAATTCATATAAAAAGATTCTGAAAAATAGAGTGAATGTTGAATTCAACAGTAAATCCACAATGTGGAATGACAGCACAGGGTGAAAGAAGGAAGTATTCCTAACACTTTTATGAATGTCAAAGTCTTTAAAATGTTTATTATTTAATTGAATCAAATACATCAGATCATTTTGCAAAGTAGCAACTGTCTATGTTTGCATTATTTGATGTCGATATATTTATTCTTTTTTTAAAAAGATACCAGCTATAGTCTTTTCTGAAGTTTTACTACCCAAACTTTATCATGCTAGAGAGCAGTTCTTAAGTCATTGAAGGTTAGACCTAGAAGGCTAGAAAAGAAAGGCTCTGTCCAATGTCAGTGAACAAGAAAGACTTTACGACATACTACCTTTGTGGCCATGGAAAAGTCATCTAACCTCCACAAGTCTCATTTTCTTTGTCTATAAAATTAAGGAGTCAGATAAGATGACTTCTGAGGATCCTTCCATATTGGAAATAGGATATTTTGATTACAGACCTGGTAATGGATTATTTGTGGGTCATCCAAGAACCAGACTAAGTTTGGAAGGGTTCATCAACAGAAACTTGGTCACCATGAGGCATTTTCAGGCCACAACAACTTATGAAAAAAACCATCTGATGAATATCTATGGAATGTGTGTGGAGGGTGCTATCTGCATTCTATAGTAATACATCAAGGGTCTTTTGAAGTATTCAAAATATATACTTTTATTCACAATAAGGAGACTGAGCTAATGTGTGGCTTTTATTCCATCTAGGCACCTTCTATTTGGGTAAATATGTGTATTCTTGAGACCAAATGAGATTAAAAGAGGTAGTCTAGCAGAATAAATTGAGAGATGACCTTAAGATCTCAGAAATCTAAGCTAACTTCCTGCCTCTGCTGCATACTTGGCTTATGACCATGCCAGGGTCCCTGGCAATGCTATGATTATATTATAAATCGAGATGAAATTTCAATAATGAATGACCCCTATAAAGATGAAATCATAGGTACAAAATCTTACCTTCCCACACCTTGCTGCTGTATATGGAAAAATTTGTGAAAAACATTGAGCTAAAATAATGAAAAGCAACATAAATGTAGAAACTTTACCTCCATACTTTTAAATTCATTGTTATAACCATGGGTACCACCTCCACAACCTTTATAACTTTTATATCTGAAAAATAATAAAAACAAAAATAAGGTCTAGCATTCTGATGTTAATATAACAATGTTAAAATGTTAAATAAAATTTTGTTATTGTGCAGTATGAGTATATATGCCAACAAAATAAACATTGTTTCCTACAAAGAAAAATTGTCATAGAAAAACTTCTGAAAGTATCTGTGTATAATTATAGGTAAGATGTTTGAGGAAGATAGGTGGAAGAGAACAAAGAAATTTTTTTCATTAAAATAGAATTAATTTTTTGCATTCCAGTCAAATTACACATTTTGCTTAGGTAGATTTTTATGTTACATTTTCAAGTATGAATAAAAGCATAGATTAATGGAGAATAATCAAAATTTAGTAAGTAGAACCATAGGTGATACTAAAAAAATTCATAGGATTATATATGTAAACATAAACACACATGTACACAGACCTAACAGGTCCTCTAGTTCAATCTCCACATGGGATGTAAATTCCCCAAGGTAAACATATTTATAAAAGTAGAGATATTTTTAAAGATAGAAAATATTAGCAATGGGATTAACTCAAGTCCTCTGACTCCAGATTCAATATTCTTTCCACTATATTACATCCACCTCAAGTTTTTAACAATAAAATTTCCTTAAGTATAGTATAAATATAGTTTAAATATTAAGTATAGTATAAATCCTCTGAATTTGCCTAGAGAATTAATCTTTTCCTCCCTGATTGAAACTACATAACATTCCTACTATTTTTTCCTTAATATTTCAAGTTCAGGAAAGAGACTTAAAGTCCACAAATAACTTCATTTCAAACTAATAAGTGATATTCTCACTTAAAGTTTAGAAAATTAAAAACAAAAAATAAAACCAAGAATGACTCCTCATTCTCTCTCCACTGATATTACCACAATCTCAACTAGAAGTTCTATCACTCAGCCCTTCTGTGCTGAAATAGAAAAAAGAAGAAAAGAAAAAGAGAAGGAAAAAAAAGGAACTTAGAAGGGGAAGGCAGGAATGATCCTCCAGTGGAGTTTTATATTGTTCCCCTCTCATTCCTCTTTTCAAAAGTTCACTATTTTTGCATGAAATTCAGTTTTATTAATATTAGTCACACTATATAACTGGTTTACATAGAGATAAACAGGGTAAGCTGATTCAAAATATGGACTTCTCTTAGCTTATACATTTTCCTACATTTCTAGGTCATTAGAACTGATAAGTAAATTTTGCTTTGTGCATAACTATTCAAAGCTCTAATGTGCCTTTCACTGAAATAACTGGTGCCCTTTGAACTAGGATATCTAGTAAATTGATGCTTCATGCATCTTTTAATTTGCAAAGTAAGATTTCATTCCCATGTAGCACTTGAAGTCACTTTTATAAGTTTTAGAACTTCCATCATAAGCACAGGCTTTCCCCTTAGTTTTCTTGAAAGAGATTATACATTTTTTCCTTTAGCTATTCTGACTGTTCACAAAAACAATTCCTTCCACATTTATGTTTCTGATTTCTGTTAACATATCGATTGAAATTTCCACAGGAAAAGATGAAAAATGATCAGAGAATCAAAGATCTTAAGAATCAGATGATACCTCACACATCTAGTCCAATCTGTATTGGAACAAGGAAACCTTCAATAATGCTGGATTTGTTACTTCCAAAATTCATCCATTTTTATATAGCTCTAATGATTAAGGGTTTTTCTTTTATGATTCTTTACTGGGACTTAGCTTTGATAGGTGTCCAAAGGGACCAGTAGAAGGTTATCATGCTACATGGTTCATAGAAGAACAACCAATAAATTGAAAGTCAATTGAAGGCATTCAAGTCAAAGACCAAAAGAAGCCTTCCTTTATCCCATAGCCCTTTGGGCAACCATTAACATTAGCAGAGGTTCAACTACTACTCTGTGCTCTTTTCCTACAGGACAGAGAGGTCAAGGATTGGCCGACTGAATATAGGAAAAGGCACCTCCAAAGCTGACTATACCTTTGGTCTTATCATTAGTGCAAGCTGAATAACATACATATTTATGTTAAACCCTGAAATTTTCCTTTCTGTTTACAGTTTCCTCATCCTTTCATGCTTTCTTATTCTTCAATCCATTTATGCTATTCTTTGCCATCACTGAAACCTCCATTGTCTCTGTCCCATTGTTCTTCTAATCTGTCAGCCTAACAAACTTTTTTTTTGCTTCTTGATCCTACAGCTGACCTGTTCAACTACACAGTTACTTCTATCAATGATTAGAAACTTGTTGCTATTGAATGAAACTTTGAAAATCACTGATCCAAATTCTCCATCATCCAACCTTTCTGGTTCTTATTACTCCCATGCTATTGAAAACTGAAAATGAAGGAAACTAGGCAATCATATAATTCAATGGCACAGCTGTGAATTGCACTCAGAACAAATTCATTTAACCTGATGTCAACTGGGCCATCGTCAATGCATAGCAATCCTTTTTCCCCCCAAATGATATTTTACTGTACTCCTAGGGTTGCTGCTCCAAACTTATTCTTCTTTGCTTAAGTTCACAGTATCACTTCAATAGCAATTTCAGCTGATATTCAGATAAAATCTAGACCATCTAGTTCTGTTTTCTCTCCCATATTTATATCTCAAAACTCCTCTGATTCACTATACTTCCTCTCCACCTTAGTTCTAGTCACTAAAGAAGAGGTGACTTTTCTCCTATCTAAGGTCCGTCCTTCAAATTAATTCCAGATCCAGGAGTAGTCTGATAGTTTAACAGCCACCTCACCAGGAAGACAATATGTATTTATGAAAATATGCATTTGTATTAGTAACATTTTATTCTTCACTTTCTAAAGTCTAAATCAACAAAAAAAACAAATCAAGTCCCAATTTGTAGCATTTGCTAATTTCTGAGTTGTAAAATGCTTAACATTGAAAATTTAATAATCAAAGTTAGTTTGAACTGACTTTAGTAGTCCCTTGCCTTGATTTTCTCATCTTTATATCCCACCAACCAATTCCATCCCTTCTGCCTGGAAATACACCTAGGTCTTCTATCCTAAAGCAAAAAACTTTCACTTGACTGTCATTCCCTCAAGCTATTGTGTTTTTTTATATTTATTTTCTATCTTTTCTTGACACATTTCTAGAAAGGATCAATCTGTACTTACTAATTAAAGTCCTCAGCACCTACTCACTCCCTCAAACCCTTGCATTTTATTATATGTGGAACTCAGATTTTTCTTCATGTTAAACCTGCCCTTCCTCCAAACTGCCCTCTTCCTAGAAAGGGCATTATAGTTCTCTTTGCCACCCAGTCAGAATAATGATTTGGGAAAGTCCACCAGAGGTTTTACACTGAGGGTTGGGAGAGGATGGGGACTGTCCCAGCACTGGTCTTGGATACCCTTTCTCTGTTCCAAGAAGGGTAATTGTGTTTCTTGTCCCAGAATACAGTTCTTTCCCTGCCCAGAGTAGCCTCCTTCCCCACCACCCTTTTTTATGATATCAACATCTTTATAGTTACTCAGGTTCACAATCTTAGAGAGCTTTGACTTCTCTTTTTCCTTCATAACTCATACCAACTCAGTTAACAAAATCTCTCATCTATCTTTCTCTTTCCATTCACATGACCATCAAACCAGTTCAACTTCTAGTCATCTCTTATGAGAAAGAGGAATACAATAACCTCTTAATTGACCTCCCTACTTCTAATCTCTTCTTCAGTCAACTTTCTGCTACAGAACTGTCAATACAATCTTGTTATGACACCAATCACATCTATCAATTCCTTCAATGAAGTGAGATAGAGTTCATTCAAGTCCAGTACTGTGAACCTAGGAAGAACATCCAAGGACCTTCCTGTCATTTCTTCATTTATCTTTGGGGACAATTTATTTTTAACTACACTATTTAATTCAAAATTTATCTTCCTTGGTTAAAATAAAACCTATTTCAACAACTTTTCCTTCTCTTCACCATCTATACCCATCATCTCATATTCCCCCAGTGAGTCTGTCCCTTCTCTGATATTTTCTTTATTCCTGTCAAATTAAAAAAAAAACCAAAAAGCCCATTGTCCTCAGCATGCAATTCCATCTTTAACTCATTTTGGTCTTTGGTAATTATGACAGGTGAATTTGCTATTCTTGAACATATTATTCTTACATTTAACCCAGTTCTCATACTTGCAAATATTATGTTTCTTTTCTCTGTCACATATCAAATATTTTCCAAATCATCAAATCCTGGTCATTTACATTACCAACATTAACTTCAGTAGACATCCACAGATACATAGTAAAATTCTCCAATTTACTAACATTTTCCCCTCTATATTTGGATGGTTTTTAATTTTTTTAATTGTAGTAAATTGTTTTGTTTTGTTTTAAGTCAATGTTTTGGGATCTGATATGTTTTACTAACAATATTAGTAGTTAATAGATCAAGATGTGATTCTGGTTATTGGATCTTTTATACTTTCACATAGGATATAGTTACCATAAATCAGAGATAAAATTTTATCATTTCCTCACCCATCCATTCCACATAGAAAACTTTTTTTTACTTTTGTCAAACTATATAAAGCCACCAGACAAATTTATCTGAGGTGGGAGAAATGATGCCATCTTGTGGTCCTTTTGGGGATAGTTCAAGTTTTCCACTCCAATAGCCTCTCAAGGGCAGAGCTTTTTAACCAGTGATAAGACATATCTGCCTACTAATAGGAAGATGTTTCTAGATGTGTTGTAGTAATCAAGGTTTTCCTAATTCCTATGGTTCTTTAACAAAAATCAGACTTTTAATGTCCCTTATTTTTCTACTTTGTGTTCTCCTCCTTTTCTTTATTAAAGACTTTATCAAAGTCAAGCATAATTTACAAAAGTCTAGCCTTTCTATTGTCTCTTAGTACATAGAATAAAAGATAGGATGCCAGTCATGGAATAAAGAAAACTTAATTTCAAATACTGCCTTAGGTGCTTACTATCTAGCAATGTGATTAGTGAATCATTTTAGCCTCTTAGTCTGTTTCTGTTTCTCTAAAATGATAACAATAATGGCAGCTATCTCACTAGGTTGTTGTGAAGATCAAATGATATAACATATAAAAGCTCTGTATAAAAATAGCTTTCCTTATTATTAAAAATAAAACCTATCAATCCCCTTTAGAAGTCAACATGTCAAATCAGCAAGCATTTATTAAGTGCCTATTATGAGCCAGCTACTGTGTTTAAGAAATAAACATAGTAAAATGAAAGAGCCTGTGATTTCATTGATTTAAGGAACTTCCCTTCCAATGCAGCACTGAAAGATTAAACAATTTCCACAAAATCAGGTGGGCAGGATGTTAAGAGGTCAGGTGTTCCTGATCACAAAGTTGGTTCTCTCCATTATGTATGCTGCCTCTTAAACCTGATAGAGAATAAATAGAGGTTCAAGGCAATAATTTCCCCTAAAACCATCAAAGATGTCATATCCTTTATATTTATTCACAATGATTAAAAACAATCTTGAGAAAAAAATATAATTAGATTTCCAGTTTTCACACAGGGTTGAATTTAAAAATTACTCTGTGACATAACTAAAGTCAATGTTCTCCTGTCTGTCAAGGTTTGAGTTTATGCCCCACTTACACATATATAGAAATACTTTAATATCTCCCAGGATGCCTTCATCTGTAGCCTATAAATAACAAACTTGGTTATAATAAAGTAAGGAAGGACATAAATATGGAATCAGAGGACTTCTGGATTAGAATACCAGCTCTGCTTATCATCTTTGTTACCTTAGATACATCATTTAACAGCTATAAAACAAGAGAGTTGGATTATATAATCTCTTAAATTTCTACTTCTAAATCCATGATTCTATAGTATCACTAAATTAATAAATATGAGTATAATATGAAAGTGCAGAACAAAATGTAGAACCATATTTTAATATAATGCCAAATATTCTAGCCACCCTTCTCCACAATATATGAGCAGAACAATAAGATGAAAATTTGGGTAACTGATGTTATTGATGTTTTAGGAAATAAATGATCACACAAACCTTACAGCCAGCCACTGACGATCTACAAGAAGGTGAACTTTGTCAATTCTAACATTATTGGCATAATGTAGTCGTTTGGGCAGGTCTGGAGTCAGGTAGGGTTTAAAATGCTGATCTGCTTTTCGACACTGAAAAACAGATAAAGATTTCTTCATAAATACAATTTATACAATCATCACAAGATTGTAAATGAAAACAACTAAAAAAGGCCTAAGATCTCTGATCAATGCATTGAATAATCAAGACTCCATAACACTTGATGAACCAGATTTCTCTTCACTTAGCAGAAGGATGATGAACTAGAGGTACAGAAAGAAAAAGATAATCTGAACATCATCAATATGTGAATTGATTTTGCTTACCCTGTGATACAGGTCACACTATTCCAAGAAACAATTTAGCTAAAGACAGAGTTGTGTTTAATTAGGGTAGATAAGGAAAACAGAGTTCTATTGCAGCTTTTCAGTTAGACCCTACTAGATTCATAGAACCAAGTCCCACAAATCTATTCTAGCAATGAATGTTTATTTTAATGATAATAATTAGCATTCATTTGGCACTTTAAGGTTTGCAAAGTACTTTATAAGTATTATCATATTTTATTCTCATAACAAGTTTGAAAGATTGTTACTTGTTTTTACCACAATTTTGAAAAAAAAGTAAGGCAAATAGTACTTAAATCATTGCCCAGGGTCACACAATTTAGTGAGTTATCTAAGGTCAGCCTGGAATTCAAATCTTCCTAAAACCAGAACCAGAGTTCTACCCATTGTGCTACCTATCACCTGCTGCTGCTACTGTTACTGTTACTACTACTACTACTACTACTACTACTACTACTACTACTACTACTACTACTACTACTACTACTACTACTACTACTGAATACTGCTACTGCTACTGCTACTGCTACTTCTGCTATTGTTACTACTGGGGTTGTTGCTGCTGCTTCTCCTGTTACTATTACTTCAAATTCTACTGCTGCTCCTACTAGAAATGGCAATATAGCTGAAATTGTTAGTGTTCACTCTGTATTAAGGACTTTAGAATTATTATCTCATTTGATGCTCACAAAACCCTGGAAGGTAAGTACTATTATCCCCATTTTACAATTAAGGAAACTGAGGCAAACAGAGTTAGGTGACATGTTTAGGGTTATACATCTAGGTAATTTCTGAGACTGAATTTAAACTCAGCTCTTCCTAACTCCAAGCACTTTATTCAATTTACCAACTAAATGCCAACAAAACTTGAAGTTTTGAGACCCAGAAACCTGCACAGCTAGTACTGCTAGGCTGGAGTGGAGAGGAATCCCATATCCTCTAGAATTACTGAAGCCCTAAACCTTGACTGTCACACATCAGGCTATAACAGTTATCCTACCACATTTTAACGAATCCCACTCTAGGACTAGAAGGATTTAACCAGCTCTAACAGTTTCTCTTTCTACTCCACAACCCTCACTCATGCCAAATTCAATATCAAGGAATTGGCAGCTAAAATAAACTTAAAAAAAAAAAAGAATTTGCCGTGGAAAGAATAGATATTGCAGAATAGGATCAAGCTATTATATTTCTAAAACTTACATAAACTATACATTGAATTATGTAAACTAAACAATTGAAGTTTTAGATTTAATAAAAACTATAAAAAGGAGGTGTGCTTTAACAATTCAGAGCATGTTGCATATATATATATATATATATATCACTAGTAGGAATCACAATTTCTCATCAATATTTCATACTCAACATCTATTAAGAATTTTAGATCATTTGTATAGAAAATGAATGAAGTTCTCAACAAACTCTTCCACAGAGGCCAATCTTTTATCAAATCTAGAGTAAAATTTTAAAAATATTTTTAAATACTCTCCCTACAACGCCTTTTTACTTTCTGGTTTCAAATCAGGATATATAAATCATGTACAATCAACAGGTATTCATAAAAGATTGAAGCGATTTTTATCTATACAGGGATATACAAGGATTTTGGATTTCCTATTTTCAATGAGCTAAGTGAACCTTAAATAAGTGGCCATTTTTTTAAATTTTTGAAGAATTTAAGAAGCAAAGATGATTGAAGCTTAATAGACTATAATTCTTTATTGAAGGCACAAACTGGACATCCCAGCAGCCAAGCAGGAAGATACCAATGGTGGCAAAGGTGCCAACTTTGTATAAAATGCTTTTTCTTATTTTCCTACTACCAAAGTGAAATATTCTCTGAAATGAAAGTTACCAGGTTATAAAGTCTCAAATGTGTGTAAAAGAATATTGATAGAGAGAATAAAAGAAATAGTTAAAGGTTCTGACTTAAGAGAAAGTGGAGAGTAAATTGCAATTTACACTCTAGTCACCAAGTTTAAAAAAAAGAATGATCCCCCAAAATAATTAGTACTTACACTGAGATTTCCAACAATTGCTTGAGAATCAACTGTATCAAGAGGAGAAAAAAAATCAATTATTATTTTTAATTACTAATTATTAAAAATAATAAACTCATATAGCATCTCCAAAGTTTAGGGATAATTTTTGAGATAATTTTTAATTCAAAAATGCTAAAGGATCTTGGCATGCAGTATGGCAAATTTTTATTTAACAGCAGGGTCTAACATGAGAGGCTATGGAATGTCTTCCTTTCAAAAGTTCACAAAAATAGAAGATTCACATTTAGCTCCTCCTTCAAATTTCTTTTCCTTTCAATGAAACAAGCACCTACTTCAGCTCTACTTTTAGCAGAGTAAAAAGATAGGATGAAAAAATAATGAGTTTCTACTGCTTTCAAAAACTGACATTCTCCCCCAAACTGTAGGAGATGACAATAAATGATCTCTCAGTTACCTTCCAAAAATGTGATTCTGATTATCCATGCCTCCTAGCAGCTTTAATCATTTACAAAAAATGGTCCATACTTACAAGCAAAAAAGTCCTGTGGAATATTTCGAGTCCGGATGCGAGGAGCAGGCCCTTCATACATGTAAAAATTTATTTCTGGAAAATAATCCTCCATATATTCCAACTTATTACAGAATGTCTGTTCCATCCCTGTAAAAATACATATAATTTAAGAATGTTCTTATTAATTTTAGCAATATCTTGTATATATGTTACATTTCCATATATATATATATATATATATATATATATATATATATATATATACACATATATATGAAATTTTTGCCAGGAGAATATAAACTCTCTTGTGAACTGGTTTACCCATTCTATAAAGTATTTTAGAATAATACTCTGAAAAGTCACTAAGCATACCTTTTGACATAAGACTTTACTCCAGAGAAATCAATGTACAAAAATATGTATAATAACTTTTTTTGCAGTGACAAAACTGGAAATTAAAAGGGTGTCCATCACTTGAGTATCAAATGAATAAATTATGAGTTATATAAATCACTAGCATACTACTGCACTATAAGGAAGGAGAAAAGGCACTGTTCTAGAAAAAGAATTGAAAGAGAATAACATCACTATAAAAAAAGGTTTTTGAAAGTTTCCCTTTTAAGAGAATGGAGGGAGAGAAAATGTGTGTGTGTGTGTGTGTGTGTGTGTGTGTGTGTGTGTGTGTGTGTGTGTGTGTACACTCCTTGAAGGCAGGGCCTCTTGATTTTATTCTTTTATTCCAAGAATCTACGACAATATCTGTCAAATAACAAGTGCTCAATTTTGTCAAGATACCTGTATTTCTATTAAAAGGGGGCCTTTCATTAACCTCACAAAAGAACCAACATTTTATGTAATGAGGATAACTAGTATTCTTTCCATTGAAATCAGAGATAAAATCAAAATGTTATTTATTACTCCCTACATTTCATTTATAATTACGAGAAATACTGGATATAGCAATAAGACAAAAACAAGGAAATATACATAAATAAAAAGAAAACAAAAAACAAAATTATCACATTTTTCAGATAATATGATAGCATATTTAAATAACTCTGGAGAATCTAAAACTAAAAAACTGAATTGAAACAATAATCAGCAAAATTAAGTATAGCTTAAATGCATACAAGTCATGAGCATTTCTATATGTATTCCTTCAAAAAAGCAGAAATAGAAAGAGAAATTCTTTTGAAGCAATTTTGTCTACCAAATAAGATATACACAAGAACTATATAATACAATTTTAAAATGCCTTTCATAAATAAAGACAAACCTTAATAATTAGAAAACTAGTAATGGGGGCAGCTAGGTGGCACAGTGGATAGAGCACCGACTGGAGTCAGGAGGATCAAAGTTCAAATCAGGCCTCAGATACTTAATAATTACCTAGCTGTGATGACTTTGGGCAAGTCACTTAACCCACTGCCTTGCAAAAACAAAAACGAAAAATAGTAATGGTTCATAGTTAGAATGAGTCAATATGATAAATGCTATTTAAATTAATTTACTTATTCATTACCATAGATTATTCTTAAGAAGTGTAATAAGTAAAACAAAATTTATATGGAGAAAGAGCTTCAAAATAAATCATGAAACAAGTGGAAATGAAAGGGGTAGCCTAGAAATAACAGATTACAAACTACTACTAGAAAATAGCAATACTCAAAAAAATTGGGTACAGATGTAAAAATAGAGGTTAATCAATGGAACAGATCAAGCATACAATTTATAGAAGCAAATGAACCTAATAGTCAATAAATTTAAAGATCCCTGCTACTGAGATAAAGTCTCACTTTTTACAAAAACTTCTGGGAAAACTGTACAGAAACATAGAAGAAATTAAATTTAGACCAATACCTTATACTCTATGCAAAAATAAGCTCTGAACAGAAAGATGTACTAGCTACATAAAGTCATATTAGGAAAATACTGAAGAACCATGGAAGAAGTCACCGATTTGAGTTAGATACACACACACACACACACACACACACACACACACCCCCTTAATATGCATGCAAATAAATGCATACACAGACACAAATCTCCAGCTAATGGGAAATACATAGAAGGAATTGTAGAAGATAGCATCAACAAATGTATTAAATAGAATGGAATATCAAGTTTTTTTAAAAAATCATTGGATTACTAAGATCTGAGAAGTTTATCAACCTCCTGTAACACTCCGTAGTTCTCAGAAGGAGGCGTGTGTGTGTCATAGAAATTAGGGAGCAAGCAGCCTCCTAACTCCAAAGCCAGCATCCTATACAAGACTGGCTTTCTTGCCTCCGACACATTGACATTGACTACCCATGGGTTCCTGGGCAAGTCTTTTAATCTCTGTGAACTTCAACAAGGTAGCATAATGAAGAAACAGGAAGAAAATGAGACAGGAAAGTCAAACACCATCTCCTCTCAGCCTCTAATGAAGATAACCCAGAACTTTCCCCAATTAAAGTCCCTTTAACTCCATTCACCAAAATCACTAACCTGCTTCCAGCCCTCCTCCTACAGTCATCATCCTCACTATCATTAATACCAACTTTCAGCTATCTCTTAGCAATGGGCAAATCAATCCAAGGAACCTAGGAACAATGGGACCACCACATCACACCAACCCACGCTGCTCCCCCCCCAACTAGCCCTACTTTACCACTATATCCTAAAAAACATGGAATATGTCCATCTAATACAGGGGAAACTTCCTCTAAATGTTATTTCATTCATTAGAATATGAGGTCATTGAGAAAAGGAGTTACTTCTCTTTTCTACTTATATATCCTTTACTTAGCACAATATTTCACACGATTTAATAAGGTTTTTCATTCATTCATTCATTCTTACATTTGGAAAAATTGCGAAAATCATGCTTATTCTCCTAATTTATAAGTCAAAAGAAATATAAAACAAATAAATAAAATATAAAAATAAGTTATTATTGCTATTGTTAACAATTTAGAATTAGAAAAAAATCTGGTTGAGGAATCAAATCTAATAATTTTAATTGTTTTTCCAGTTTTCTATCCCTTTTTGCCCCACTGCTGAATTTATGCTACCAAAACCTAGCATAGACTTTGGCAGCTACCAAATAGATGTATGTTGATCAATTTGGCTGATTCTTATTCTAGGATCCTATTATCCTAGGGAGTGAGCATTTTTTGTGGTTATTGTTAATTTGAATGCTCAATAAATAGATAATAAGAAAGGTAAAGAGTTCAAAAGGAAACACTAAATGAATGAACTGATGCAAGAAAAGATTACCATGATCAGCCAGAAGAATGATATTAACACAGTTGAGGAGGTTCCTTTGTTTTAGTCCATCCATTAACATTCCAAAAGCATTATCTGATTTCTCTAAGGCCTTAATTACCTGGAAACAAAGACAAAGTTAGCATATTCTTCTACAAATTATATCATATTTAAACAAATGACATCAGGGAGGTGATGCCATTGACAAGCAATGGAATTGGATTTGAATTTAGAGGAAGTGTTGTATTGTCACTAGGTTCACTTTCTCCTCCAGTGTCATCTGGGCAATAGCCAAATATGAATCAGAATGACTGGAATGAGGCAATCAGGATTAAGGTAGCTTTATCAAGGTCAGACAGCTAATAAGTGTGCCAAGAATCTGAGGTCAAACTTGAACTCAGGACCTCCTGATGCCAGGGCTAGTGCTCTATTCCCCTGCATCACCTAGCTACCCATATAAACAAATAATCACTTGTTCAATGTAGGTAATAAACATATTATCTGCCTCATATTTATCTCAAAAAGCTATTTGCTTTTTAAGTGACTAGCCGATCTGCAACTAGAAAGTCTGTTTTTTTGAAAGGCAGTTGAAGAAGGATCCTAGTGGAAAGCTCAGAAAGGAGAATCTGGGACTACTTTTGCACTAGAGAGGGAGGCAGTCTAAGCTTTGTCCAATAATTAAAGCTGAGTTTGAAAGTTTATATACGTTTTGTGAAGGTAGTTTTAGGGAAGGGTGAAATTCTGGATGGTGAAACCCTGGATGTAACAGACAGTAAGATGACTTGTACCAAGAGGCAGTTTGAGCAAGATGACTATGACAAAGTGAAGCACAGAAGCTATAGTTGTTCCAAGAATGAAGGATACTTTCCCAGGGAGGAAGACCATTCATTCAGATGTAGCCACCTTGTAGCAAAGCCCAATTTGCTCCATACTAATTATATCCCTAGTATATAGTATCCATCTTATTTTAGTCATTGTTTCTATAAGACAAAATTGAGTTTATATTTTTTTTCATTAAAGGTATAGCTGATATCAAATGAGCCCCATAACATTTTTCAGTAGGGGAAGGGGGGAGAAAAGACAGAATGGATCTTAAAAGATGAGAGCTTATTTTATTATATCTAGTCACAAATATCTGCTAGTAAAGTTAGACCACTTAAAGAGAAAAAGTAGAGAGAAACCTTGAGTTACAAAGTTGTATATGTACTGAATGGAGAGAACAGTGATGAAAATAAAGCTTTTAATGTTAGCAGGATGTATTTAATTTTTCTTTGAAGTCACAGCTGTATAAGCTTACTCTTCCTTGCTTTGTCTTTCATATAGTTGGCAAGAAATAAAACTTCTTCTGAAATGTAGGAAGAAGAAAAGAGAATATTCAAAGCATGCCAGAAAAACAAAAAGGTCACTGGTAGGAACATCAGCTGCATTGTTCATGTTTAAAAACAATGCTGTTGACATCAAGTTCCCCTGTATATAAGATTATGAGTGAAAAAATGACCAATAGTCCTTTCTGATTACATTTGTAGTTTAGTAGGAAAGAGAGCCTAGGTTTGAGTTCAGTCTGGCTAGGGCATTTTCCCTCTTTGAGCTTCAATTTTTCTCATCTGTAAAATGGGAATATATGAAAATCAAGAATGGAAAAGGAAATGGTAAGCTACTCCAGCATCCTTCCCAAGAAAATCCCATGGACATTTATTTCCATGGGAAAAATTCCTTCAACAATGACAATTAACCAAGATGGCTCACAGAGATGAGATGAGAAAATGTGCCTTTGTTCGTTTGTTTGCAGAGATGGTGGACATAGAATATAGGGTCAGGTAAGATTTTTGAGGAACATTTTTTTTCCTCTTTAAATATTATTTAAATTTTGTTAAAGGTATAGCTCAAATTAGTCTTATACTAGTTCTGTACAATGGAAGGCTATTTAATGGAGAGGGGAGGAAAATATTTGGAAATGAGGGTAATAAAAAATAAACAAGGATAACAAAACATCCTACTTCTGAAAAGAAGTAATATATGCAAAATATTTTACAAAAATTATGAGAATTATGTTAATGTTATTATTATCATTATTATTTAAGCTCTGAATTTCAACTATTTTCATGATGCATAAACCTTGTTGACTGCTTCACTCCTTATCATTAGGCAATGAATGGTGTGTGTCAAAGAGAATCTAGTAAATGTTTAGTTCTAAAATACTAATGAAAACTGTTTTGCTCTCCATCTGTTTTTATAACAAAGTGATTATTTTGCAATTGGAAGTGTCTTTCATGAAATGAGTGTTATATCTCTATTGTTCATTTCATTTGAAATATGACATTAGGTTACTTGTCAATAATGTACAATGGTTTATATGGTAAAAGTAAATGGAACATTATTTACAATTACAGCCCTCATAATCAAGCTCAAAACATTATGTACTCAATTTTCCATTAACCATAAAAAAGTCACTAAAACAAAGTGATAAAATTGTAAAACAGCTAATGAGTGTATCAAATCTGTAGCACTCTCCCAAGACCTTTCTCAATGCCACACATTCGTTAAAATCAATTTTGGCCTTGAAAGGTGAATTTGTTTTATTGGATGGCAAACTCCTTGTCAGTAGAGGCTATCTTTTGAAACTTTTAGTATCTCAAGAGCTTATCAGTATCTAGTACATGATAGGCACTTAATAAATGTTTATTGACTGATTGATTCATTTGATGTCAGTCTGAAGAACCAGAACCAATGGGTGAAAGTTGAATAAAGGTAAATCTAGGTTTGATGTGAAGACAAATTTGCTAACAATTAGAGATATCCAAAAGTTGAATGGGTTGCCCTGGAGAGGTAATGGATTCTTTCTCCTTCAGAGTAGAAGCTATATAACCATTAGTTGATTATGTTACAGCTTTGATTTTTTTATGAACATGGGTTGGCCTTAAATATTCATTGAGGTCCCTAAATTCTAAAGATTATGGAGGCAGCTAGGTGGCACACTGCGTAGAGCACCAGCCCTGGAGTCAGGAATACCTGAGTTCAAATCTGGCCTCAGACACTTAGTAATTACCTAGCTGTGTGGCCTTGGGCAAGCCACTTAACCCCATTGCCTTGCAAAAAAAAAAGAGAGTAATTAAAAAAAAGAGTAAAGATTATCTATTGCCTTCAATAAAATATAAACTCTTCATTTCAGCTTTCAAACCCTTTCACAAACTGATTCCAGTGTATTTTTCCAGACTCAATAAACTCCTCTTCCCATCCTCAATGTTCTAACTGGTCTTTTTGTTGATCCTCACATATTGCACTCCATCTCCCATCTCTGTACCTTTTCATTAACTATCATCCATTCCTGGAATAGACTCTTCTTGTTTTCACTTCACAGAATCCATTACTTTTTTTCAAGATCCAAGTTAAAATATCATCTTATACATGAAGCCCTTCCTGATCCATCCCTGCCAATTGTTTGTGTCTTCTCTCATCATCTATCTTTTATTTATGCTCTACATATATATTTCTATAAACCTATATATGTACATATCTACTAATAGAATTTAAGTTGCTTAAGAACAAAGTACCGTTTCCTTCTTTTAAAAATCTTTTTTTTCGAGGCAGCTAGGTGGCGTAGTGGATAGAGCACTGGCCCTGGAGTCAGGAGTACCTGAGTTCAAATCCAGCCTCAGATACTTAATAATTATCTAGCTGTGTGGTCTTCGGCAAGCCACTTAACCCCATTGCCTTGCAAAAACCTAAAAAAAAAAAAAATTAAAAAATCTTTGTGTCCTTAATTCCTGACACAATACCTGACATATAAAAGGTACTTAATTTTTTTATTTAGCATTTTATTTTTCCCCTGGTTATATATAAAAATAATTTGACATTCATTTTTAAAATTTTGAGTTCCAAATTCTCTCCCTTCCTCGCACCCCACCCTCACCCTTCTTTGAGAAAGCAAGCAATTTTATATAGGTCATAAATGTATAGCCATGGAAGACATTTCCATAATAATCTTATGGTGAAAGAAAAAATAGATTCCCCAACCAGAAAAAAATGAAATCTCAAAAGTTTTAAAAATATACTCTAATATGCATATAACAGGCATTTAAAAATATTTGCTAATTAACTAAAAATTTCTGAACTAGCTGGTTTTGTGGACTGACCACAAAAGGTTTGTGGTCTGAAATCAGAAAAGAGTTAAGTAGTTCCTCAGGCTAAGATCTGGTGAATGCCTGCTCCCAAACCCTCCAAGAGAAAAGAGGCACAAAGAATAATAAGAGGCACATGTAGATTAATAGATGGCAGCAAAGAGAAGAAGAGAGTAGCAGAGAGCAGTAGAGATATCTATAGAAAGCAGCAGGTCAGTGCAACAAAGATGCCCCTGAAAATTGTTCAGATATGTAAACAGAGGATAGAAAATGGTAGCTCAGCAGAGACTCCAGAGGGCAGCAGTTAGCAATCAACCAAAATCTATCAGAAGTACAACAGGAGAACATCCTAGTATCTCTCTTCAGGAAAACTTGTTTAATGACATTCTAAGATATTAGTACATTTGTGGGGGGAGTGAGCAGCAAAGGCACAATTTTAGGAACTATATCTATTATACATGATCATACCTGTTTCCTACACAAGAAACTCTCTAATATGACCCTTTAATCTATGTTCCTGGGATGTATCAATACTACAAATTGTCACATAAGTTTCCCCAAACCCTTTATGATAATACATTTGTATGATAATACAATTTGTCAGTTGAAAGAATTTAGATGTTTATCTAACCTGGGTGAATGCAAATACTGTGGACAGAATAATCAGAAATTTAGAAGCAATTTTAAAATGGAAAAGAATAAGAAAGGGGAATTCAAGAGACACTGAGAACTGGAGCTCAGAATGAACTGAAAGAATTGAACAAATCTCATATATGGTAAATAAGCATTTAAGGAAGTAAGAACAGGCTTTTCTTCCCCAGTAAGTAAATCCTAAAAGAAAATTATACTTTTCCAATCTTTAAAAATTTAGCTTTATTTTCCTCTTTGTAATCCAAATTAAATGAATTAGCCTTATATTTAGGCAAATGTCAATTTGGATAACTGTATACAAGACATTCTTTTATTACTTTTGTACTTATAATTGTGCCAATATTTTTTTGGAAATTTCCTTGAATGGCAAATTATACCTGATTTGAAAGTATAGGTTGCATCTTCCCTATTAGAAGGCAAGCTTCTGGGGGGGAGTTAGGTGGCACAGAGCCTAGAGGGCTTGAGTTCAAATCTTACCTCAGACACTTAATACTTATTTAGCTGTGTGACCTTGGGCAAGTCATTTAATCCCATTGCTTTGCAAAAGCAAAAAAAAAAGTTAAGCTGCCTGTGTGTAGGGATTGATTCCTTCATTATATTTGTGTTTGTTGTGTCTACCAAACTGTCTGGCACATAGAATTTAAATATGTGTTGATGGATTGATTTTCATATTTCTAATATGTACAGATATATGCACTGGACAATTCTTAAATAACATTTAAGGAATAAGTCTTTATTATTAAATTATTTGTGAGTAATGTATTATGAATTACTTCACTGACTCAATCATAAAAGAAATAAAAGTTTATTACTGTAACTGTTTAATAATTTAAATGTCTATGAATATATATTATAGATATCTATATAATAGGTATACATTATACATGTGGGTGGACAAGAAGTATATATGTACACACATACACACACACACACACACCCCTCTCTGTCCTCCTGAATTCTCCCTCTATCAATGATCAATTCTCTATTACTATTGATGACACATCCTCAGTAATTCAGGCTCAAAAACATGGGTTTCATATGGGACTCCTCACTTTCTTAACCCTCCTCTCCATATCTAATGTGTTGCCAACGCTATCAATTTTACCTTCATAGTATTCCCCGAATACTTTCCCCTTCTCTCCTCTGATACTACCACCAACCAGGAATAGGTTTTTATCACCTCATACCCCTGGATTATTGCAGTAACTTGCTGGTTGGTCTTCCCAGCCATTCTAGTTCATTCTCTAAACTATCAAACTTATCTTACACACACACACACCCATCTCTCTACACTAAATAATCTCCAATGGCTTCATATCACTTCCAAGATCAAATATAAAACCCTTTACCTGACATTTAAAAGATCTTCATAACCTTCCAGTCTTCTTGCACTTTATACACATTAGACTTTTAAGCTTTTCAATCCAGTGACACTGCCTTTGCTATTCCTTGAACAAGACACTTTCCATCTCCTGACTACAAGCATTTTCACTGTTTGTCCCCTATGCCTGGAATGCTCTCTCTCTCTTCATTTCAGCCTCCTGATTTCCCTAGCTAAAATCTTAACTTCTATAAGAAATTTATCCTGATTTTCCCTTAATTCTAATATCTTCTTCTCTTGATTAATTCCAGTTTATCCAATATGAAACTTATTTATATGGGTTGTTTACATGTTTTCTACCCCCAAAGACTGTAAGCTCTTTGAGAACAGACTGTCTTTTGACTTTCCTTAAATCTCCAATGTCTGCCACAGATCCTAGTTCATAATAGGAGTTTAGTAAAAAGATAAATGTAATGTAGAGACTGTGATAGAGGGATCTTTTCTCTCTCTAATTTAAAGTACATGCAGATGATCAATGTGGTCTTGATGACAAAGTCTGATTGCTGAACCAGAAGTTTATCAGAAAGGCTCAAGTAAATACAAGAGCTCTCTTTTCTATGATGGCCTTGCAGAGAGGAGGAAGAGGAATACTGTAAGCCTTTACTTTGGAGGGGGTACTAAAAGTGTCAACAATACTAGGGAAGATTACCTCATACTCCCTCTGGCTTAATTCCTAAAACTCCAAGGGGAGAAGCAAGTAGCAGGCTAAGGAAACTTAACCAACTAGCATTAAGTGGGAATCAGGAGAAGGATCCCATAATTTATGTGCCATTTAACATTATTATTGTAATAATAGTTGTAAATTCATTTTCACTATTTCATCTTTATAAAATTCCATTGATACAGTTACTTCACAAATGAGTTTATCACTTAGAAAGTCGATCTTAGTTTCCCTAAGGTGAGACTTCAAGGAACCAAAATTAATAACCTCAGAAGTGTTTTTTAGTTGATTAGTTAGTCCACCAGATTATCTGTTCTTTCTATTCCTAAATTTCTCTACTGAAAGTAAGTCATCTGAATGAATGAAAGAAACATTAACTAAAATTAAAAAAAGAAATAAAAACTGATGAATCAGAATAATCCCCACTTGTCTTGGCAGAGATAATGTAATCTTTGTCATTTCCTTCTCCAACTCATTTTGCAATTGAGGAAAGAAAATGAGACAAACAAGTTTAAGAGACTTTCCCAGAGTCACACAGCTTTTAGGCGTTTGAGGTCCACACCTGACTCCAGGTCTGGTGCTCTATCCACTGTGCCACTTAACTGTCCACACCCCAATTACTACTATAAAAATGTAAATGAAAAGAATCATTAAAAGGAAGCCTAGTTCCAAGTAAATGAAAAACTGATAATAGTATCAGGGCACAGATAATAGAATAGTCTTTCTTGCAATTAGCAGAAAGAAGAAAGACTATGGCAGTCATGATGTTTTAACACTATTATTATATCCATTCTTTTTGCTTAACTGCTACTTTTGGTTAAAAGGAAGATTCAAGAGAGTACAGTCTATATGGAGTGAATATCGTCCCCCAAAAACCTATAATGTAAAAATGTAAGTCATCACTGAGATAGAATTGGAATAGGTCAACCTCCTCATTTAATAAATGAGAAAACTGAGGCACAGAAAGCTTAATTGGCTTGGGATGTTAGAGGAAGAATTTGAATCTACTTCACTTTACTGGCTCACCTTAGTTCTATTCACTGTATCACATTATCTCTCTTTTTTTTAATCCAAGTCATCCACATTTAAAACAGAGGTGGCATAATCCTCTATGAAAGATATCCATATATCTCCAAATGCCTGCATAAGCCCACTGCCCAAACACCTTGTGAGCACTTTTTTTTCCTCTACCAGTTGGAACTTAACATGTAGGCACACACCACTGTTTTCTTACTGCTGGTACTACTCTCTTCTCCTTTCCCTCATCACCTATCTTCACCTGCAGAAAAGAATGTGATCTGGGATTTCTTTTCTCCTTTATTTTCTTCCCTGAAAAAAATAGCGTCAACTCTACTTTTAGTTATTATTTTTAAAATGTTACTGGAAGATATCCAAGGCATTGAAATTTACCGTGATTTTATCATTCCATTCAAGTCCTATTTAGGAGAACTCAAGTTTGATTTTTTTTTTTTTAGTTCTTCCTCTTTTGCCTGATAAATTATTCTCTGAAATCAGTCAAATCACTTCTTTCTGGGCAGGATGTTAAATCTGGTTCCAGATATCTAATCAAAATATTCAGCTTGGCAAAGTGATAGGCATCTGTTTCATCCATCTTTCTTTTTTACCTAAGCTCCAAATCTGTGTCAAAAGCCACTCTCAACTTATTGCCACCCCCTCTCACATATGCACCAATATATATATTTTTGCTTGTTTACAATTTCTCTGTGGGAAAGTTCCTGGTGAAATCCTCTCAGCATTAAGAAGTGTTTTTGTCAAGAAAACCTTGCATTCCAAAGGACATTCAAAGCCACCTGCTTTATGATAAGGCTATTTTTTGCAAACTGGGAGGACATTCTGCCCATAGACATTACTTCATTTTAGTTGAGGTAATTATGAAATCCTAAATTACCTCACCATATGATGAGGATAAATATTGTGAAAGCATTTCATCTTTTCTTTGTGTCTGTTGCTGGGGTAGATTTCAGTGACTAGATTGTACCCCCCAGAAGTTCAACCAATGGACTAAAGGGGAGGAGGGTTAGGGAGAAGGGGGGAACTCTATATATTCTTGCTTGACTGTAGTTTGGGTGCAGCTCTCTGACTCTCACCACTCTGAGTGTGAGATTTTTGAGTCTGCCCTTTCTTGAGAAGGTAAATAAACAAGAACTTTCTTTTGTTCAGATCCAGTCTCTGAAGATTTTATTTAGTGTATTTTTATCACACACATTTCCCTCACTCTATACATTGTGAAAAGATTAAAATTAGTATGACTACCTCTGATTTCTTATATATTGATTTCTACTGTATTGATTCTACACTGTAATTGATTTTATGCTCTATTAATTTTATAATTGGGTTTGCAACTACTTGGCTTGGTTGAGCTCAGCAATCCAGTTAAGCTAGTTTAAAGTTATTTTAAATGAAAGACTATTATCTATCATGCCCGTATCCCCCTAGGATACTACAGGAGTAACTGTTTTAGTCTCACAAAATTATTATGCCAAAAAGGTATACTAATGCTTGGGTTTTATCTCCCTAAGAAACCCTTTCAGGCATCAGGAAGTCTACTAACTCAGTAATCACTAGCCCCACAAGGGTATGCTAGCCCACTTTCTTAAAATAACCAATTATGTCCTCACTCCCATGATGCTATTTACCCTGAAATCAATTATATTGTCTTCCCCACCTATCTAATTCTGTATTTTCTAAAACCATTTTAAGATTGGTGAGCCCTATTTTGGTTATTAAGAGAGATCATTGATGCAATTTATTGGTTATTGCTAGCCTGGCTAATAAATTGATCATGCTTAGAACATTATCTCTGTTTACCTTAATTTTCAAATGAAACTATGGACTAGGTAAGAGAACTGAAAAAGAGGGAATTCTATGAAAGCAAGACTCTTCCTTAGATGATCTCAATCAACTGATCAGGAGTTCTTTCCTACTGGCAGCCATTCACCTAAAAAAGGTCAATAGCTTATCCCTGAAATGTTTTTCACTTTGCTGAGGAGAATGACTCTACTGACTCTGGAATGAAAGAAGTGGTCTTCAAATCTGGCCTCCAATGCTATCTGTATTTTATGTCCTTGCACAAAACACCAACCTAGTTGAGTCTCAGTCTCATTTTAAAATAAGAGCAGTTGGACTAGATGGTCTCTGAGGTCTATTTTAGGTCTTATTCTATGATTCTTTGATCTTCTCATAGTCATATTCAGAGGTAAATTAAATATAAAATATCATTTTTAGTTATTATTGTAAGTTTAGGTTTAGATATATATAGGTAACAGTATAGATTTCATAACTATTTCCTTCTCCAGTTCAGTGTACCCAGGGTCACACTGCTAATAAGGTCATATTTAAACTTAGGAAGACTCATCTTGTCTCCAGAGCTGGAACTCTATTCACTGTGTCTATATGTATAGATAGGTATAGATTTAAATAATATGGATATAGTATAGATATATATTATATGTGATATGTAAAAATGTCACCTCTAGTTTCTACTGTATGAGTTTTAACTGATTTTGTTATATTGATTTTATAATTGTCAGCTTTTCCTATGACTTAATTTAAAGTTACAAGTTAACTTATTCGAGATATTGTCTGTCCTTGCAAATTAGAAAAGATCTTTTTTTTTTTTTGGCAAGGCAATGGGATTGAGGGACTTGTCCAAGGTCACATGGTTAAGTAATTATTAATTGTCTAAGACCAAATTTGAACTCAGATCCTTCTAATTTCGGGCCAGTAATCTATCCATTGTGGCATGCAACTGCTCCTAAAAAGGATCTTAATCTCCCAACAAACTTTTCCACACCAAAGAGTATGCTAATTCAAGTCTGAAAGATGTTGATGAGAATTATAAAACAATTATAAAATAAATAAAACAATTAATGCTTAATTGTCAGAAAGGAAACAGGTGACACAATATAGGTGATGAAAGGTCTGGAGTCAAAAGACTCATCTTACTGAACTCAGACATTTACTAGTTGTGTGACCCTGGGCAAATCACTTAATATGGTTTACCTCAGTTTCCTCAACTATAAAATGAATTTCAGAAGGAAATAGCAAACTATTCTAATATCTTTGCCAAGAAAACCACAAATGGGGTCATGATAAGTCAGACATGACTCAAAATGACTAACAACAAATGATTACTTTCTTTAAAATCACTAATTATGTTGTTCCCATCTCCATGATACTGTCTACCCTGAAACCAAATGTATTTTCTTCTCCACCTACCCAACTCTGTATTCCCCAAAACTATATTAAGGGTTGATGAGACATTAGGTCTTTGGTCATTGAGAGATGCTAGCAATCCAATTTATTGGTAACTGCTAGCTTAACAAATTGGTCATATTCAGACCCTTGTCTCTTAGTTTACCTTCCATTTTCAAATGTTAACATGGATATAGAAAAATATAAATATATAGGTATATAGATATGTTTATGAGTACAGTACAGATATAGAAATAGATGAGGCAACCTAGAATAGTGAATAAAAAACTAGCCTCAAAGCCAAGAAGATGTGATTCAAATCCTGCCTCTGACATATAAAGGTTATATGACCCTAGTTAAAGCACTTTACCTCCCAATGATCTAAGCATATCTTTTAAGTGTATAATTTGCACAAAAGGCAACAAATTATATTGATAGAGGGAATTTTCTCTCTATGGAATTCTCTGTACTACTAAAATAATAGATTCAATTCTTATTCCACATCTGTGTGTGTGTGTATATACATATACATATACATATTATATATATATATATATATATATATGTACATGCACACAAAGTCAATATGACTGAAAAGACTGAATGGTAACATATATAATGTGTGTAAGTCTGTGTGTGTGTGTAGGGAGAGACAGACAGACATATGAACTCTCTAAGAACACAAGACAATGGAATTCCCTCCACTTAGTTTATCATTAGATGTCTTTGGATTTCAAAAGTAGCAAAATTAAGGTATGCAGTCCTCAGCCACACTACATTTTTTGATGCTGAAACAAACTGGTGAATAATGCCAATAATTTGTATCATTTTATTGATTTAACTGTTTTACTCTAATAAAATTTTAATATAAATGTCTAATTTTTCAGAGATACATTGTGCAGTATATTACAGGTTACTTTTTTTTGTATTAGGCAATATAATCCAATGGCACTGGAGACTTGACATAGCTTCATTAGTACAGATAACTCCCAGGTATGGAAATTCCCTCTTACCATTTCAGAAAACATTTTCTAAGCATTTTATATTCTTTGAGAGTATATCAAGAGCAATGAGATGTAAAAAGTTACTTCCAGGTATCTATCACACAGCTAATATGTCTCAGACTTGAGACATATGTAGATCTTCCTGACTTTAATATATTGCCTCAGTATGACTCAATATCAAACAATTTTAAGACAAAATAAATAAACTTACTTCACCACTGACTGGTCCACCTTTATGTCCAGCAGAATCTGGTTCTTCTATATAGATGGTATAAAAATCTGGTCTGGGATAAAATTAAGAGACAAGACAAATTTTTCTTGATATTCAATAAAGAAAAATTATTTTAATGCAGCTTTATAGGACAATGTCAGTGAGACTTAAAAAATAAACTTGTAAGCATCTGCTTCTGTCAGCATTTACCCTTTTATACATTTGAATATCAGGATATGATCATTTTAAACATCAAGAAAGTTAAGGCTACCCCCAAAAGTCAAAATGTAGCCAAAGCAACCAAGGTGTTTTCAGCCTCTATCCATTTCTGACCATGTTACATCACTGATACTTTGCTACCTATGACCTTCCTTAACTATTATCCTTTTGGGAAACAGGCTTGGATTTGGGGGCAAAGGACCTGGGCTCACATCTCCATTCTAATATTTAACTATTTTATTTTTGTTATCACTTAACCTCTCCTGTCCTTGGCTTATTCATTTATAAAATAGAGATTACACTGGATAACCTGTAAGGTCCCTGTGTTCTCTGAATTCATTGATGTATGATTCTATATTTTAGGGTTCCCTCATGATCATTCATATGAGACTTGACAAATTTCAGGCATTCCATCTCTCCTACCAGATCATTTCTTCATAGTTTTACTCTAGTATTCTGCAAATTTGTAGAATACTCAGAAATTTGTAGGACATAAGGAGAAATAAGAAAATGAACAGGGTTTTTTTTTAATTATACTGGGCAAAAAAGGTGGGGTGAAAGAAGGAATGAACGAATGAGATAATGGATGCTGAAGTGAAATAACAATTATATTTTTATTTTGCTTCTTTTTTCTGTCAAAGAAAATATTTTCCTGAATCAAAATGACCATAATGGGAGTTGAAATCCCTAAAAAAGGAAAAAAATAAGACATCTGACATCTGACTTTCCTTAGATATATCAAATCACCAAACTCTAATTGACTGCAACCCAGGAGGGGTGAAAAGAACTAGAGGATATGATTGGTAAATAATTCTCAGGTAAAAAGATTGTAAAGGGATTAGAGATCTGGAGCACAGCTTAAAAATGAGAAAAACAATCATCTCTGTAAAGTGTAGACCAATGAGCATGTTAATTAAATTTTTAGATGACATAAAGCTAGGATAGCAAATATGTTCTGATGACAAACAATAGAAAAAGATTTCAAATGGGCTACATTAAGCACTTGATCGACTTTTAAGTAGATAAAATATAATAAAAATAAGTGTAAAGTCTTATATATGGTTTGTAAAACTCAACTTTTCTAGTACAAACTAGGGTAGGACTAACTAAATAGCAGTTCATCTAAAAAAAAGAAACAACTTTGAATTTTAGGGGAATTAATGTGACATGATTGCCAGAAAATGTTAGACTACATTTTATTAGGAGACACATAATGTCTAGGACTTAGGGTGGGGAGAAACAATTCTGTACCCTGCCTTGATCAGATCAGATCTGTAGAATTAAAATTGTCTGGTGGACCATTGACTGCGCACTGCTAATAATTAGTCATGTGATGTAGAGAGATATAACTGCAGTTTATTCACTCAATGAGATATATCAGAAGTCAATAGATGGCATATCTGTCAAAACTTAATTAACAGCATTTATAAGAAAAGAGGAAGATGCCCATTGGAGTCAGAAGTTTCCTATCCCTATTTCCAAAGGAAGGAATGTGACCTTATTAACACAGTCATTCTCACTAGATCAAAAGAAATTCTCTCTCTCTCTCTCGATATATATATATATATATACATATATATATATATATATATATATATATATATATATATATATATATCTCATCAGATAAAGTAAAAGAATATATTCCTTTGGGCTATCAAAGTCTTTTAAGTTGTTTTTTTTTTAACAATCATAAAACAATTAGTGGACCAGGATAGAAAATGGAGAGAAATCACTCAAATAAACTTTTTTTTTTTAGTTTTTGCAAGGCAGTGGGGTTAAGCAACTTGCCCAAGGTCATACAGGTAGATAATTATTATGTGTCTGAGACCAGACTTGAACTCAGGTCCTCCTGACTCCAGGGCTGGTACTCTATCCACTGTGCCACCTAGCTGCCCCCAGATAAACTCCTAATAGTATGTATGTATATATGTGTATGTGTAAGAATGAACTCTTAATAGACCAATTCTTAAAAGTTCTTTTTTTAAAAAACATATGGAATATTTTATTTATTTTTAGGTGCCAAAAAAATGAAGTTGGTGGGATAATTAACACTGGATAACAAAATCAGGATCCTAACAGACTGGAATAGACTAGGCTATTTTTTTGAATTTAAGAAACTGAAATCTAATAAGGATATGGGTAAACTCTTTAAAAAAAAGGATTGGTGACTTGGGTACAATTTTGGAATTAATTTTTTTTTTAGGTTTTTGCAAGGCAAACGGGGTTAAGTGGCTTGCCCAAGGCCACACAGCTAGGTAATTATTAAGTGTCTGAGACCAGAATTTGAACCCAGATACTCCTGACTCCAGGGCCGATGCCTTATCCACTACACCACCTAGCCACCCCTAGAAATGAGGTTTTAATGAGGCTCTTAAGACTAAGTTTTCTGAGGGTGATTAAGATCCAGAGAAGTATATAGGACCTAGGGTCTAACTATCAAAGGAATATTGTGAAATAAAAAAGATCAAGTAGGCCTGAGAAATTCTACTGGTAGTTGGGGTAGTCAGATTTTGACAAGTAGAGCCTTTCTGCTATGCTGACTGAGTTTGATTGTGGTTCCAATTAATAATAGATCTTAAAGTGTGCTACTTAGCCTCAAGGAATATTTTGGCCAGGAAAGTCTCTCTAAAGAAAAGATAACATTCCTTTTGAGGGAATCAGATCCTCTAGATGACAAGCAAAAAAAAAAAAAAAAAACCCAAGCAAAACCCAAAACAGAGCAAAGCAAAAACTAGCAATGAATGACTATAGCAATTTTAAGGAAAAGCAGAAACTATATAGGAATGAGGCCCAGTCAGTGGAGCAAAGAGAGATGTTCTTGCTGAGCCCCAATCTTAGGAGCAAGAATTGACCAAGAATGTGCATCTCTGTTTCCAAGATTGACATTCTAGGCTCTAGGATGTGGGGGACTTTCCCTTGTTACTTTCTCTATTTTGCTTTAGTTAAATGTATACTGTTTAAAATGAATATTATTTGGTTTCATCTGACATAAAGATTCACTGGAAGGCAGAATCAAATGGATTTGAATAGATGCTAACCTAAAACAGCACACTGGACTTGGGGAGGAGCAAAGAGACCTCAACCCATGTCAGGACATGTCAGTGGCCCATGGCATATTTATATCCATTAAAATTAATCTGTCATATAAAGTAGTCATCTGATATATATAACTTATTCTTCCCTTTATTTGATGTTAGTAATTACCTTTGAGATTGAGGTAGGTCAAGCCACTGCAACAGTGTATAAATTCTTTCTTCAAATGGAACAGAACTAAAGGAAATAGTTAAGAGAAGATACAAGATCATAATGAGCACAGACCTACCAACACAGGTTAATCAAGCAGGAACAAATTGCATTTTATAATGTTAATGATAATACACAAATAGATTTGTAATCTGATGATTAAATTTGTATAATTAAATTTTCTCAAAAGGGAGTTGTCAATATAATTGAAAAAGCACTTAATCTGAAGTCAGTGCACCCAGGTTCGAATTCGAATTCTACTGCTTCCTACCTATGCAACTTTAGGCAAAACACTCAATCTGAGCCTCAATTTCCTCATATATACAATGGCAGGTTAGACTAGATGACCTCCAATGTTCCTTTCAACTTCAAATTTTGATTCTATGATTTCCTCTCCTTTTAAAAAAAAATATTATTTAACTTCTTTTTGTCTTATTCCCCCCCAAAAAGTGTAAAGAGATAATACTGGTGTTTCCAATTTAAATCCTATGTATCCTTCCAGGGAGGGGGGGGGGGGGAAGGAGAAATAGATGGACCTTGCATAGGGAATGGGGGAGGGGAGGTGAATAGGAAACCAGTCCAAGAGAAGGAACTTCACCTTGCCAACTAAAATCAAAAGGCAGCAAAATATTAATATTTCAAGGATTTGAGATTTCATCAGTGTAAGAACCAAAGATGGAATTTCCTCCATTAACCTGAAATGCAAATACTTAGAGAACTAACTGACTTTGAGGAAAAATTACATAGAATACAACTTCCCACTTGCTCCCACCTAACTAATTCTTACCATATTTTTGACTTACTTGTTATACTTCATGTAAATGGATGGAAATGAGTTCATAATGTCTACATCAGAGCCAGGCCAAAAGTAAGTCCCAGCCTTCAAACCTTGATACATAGCTGTTAGCCAAACCTGTAAGAAGATAAAATCAAAAGTTTACTACAAAAGAAAATTTTCAATTTGTAAATTTCCAGGAAACTTAAGATCAATCAAGGAAAGGCCTCAAACATAAATGTAAAGATTTCTATTAACATGAATAAAGGAGATTGAAGACAATGAGATTAGTTTCTATGCATGATTCACAATCATGCATGTTTTCTAATTTTACAAAGAAAACAATTCAACTATTCTAATATAATTAAAAATAGTACAATTGCTTTTTATTTAAAACAAAATCATTTAGTCAAAAATACTATTTTTTTTAACAATTAGAAAGTGGTGCAATTGATTCAAATTTTAAAGACTTTATTTACTTAAAATAATTATTCTCTTGTCCTATGACATTCAAAGTAGTATGAGTTCTTAATTTCAAAAATGATTCACTTAAGAATTATTAATACTATTGAAAAAGTAGTATGAGGAACTGGTATTTTAAAAATCATTTTGTTATTATAATTTGTACTGGCATAATTTACATGAGATTTAAAACTCATCCATTTACTTAAAGTTCATTATTACTTTTATTCTAATATAACTGGAAAATAATGTGACTAATTTATATGTAAAAATCACTTAGTTATCTAAAATAATTATTAATCATAGCACTGGAATTTTTAAAACTATTTAGAATTAAAGTTCCCAGTAATAATAAGCAATATCCTTCAGTTTTAAAAATAATGTTTGTAAATGTTAAAACCACATCTAAAATTTGACTTTCAAAAAAAAGAGTATAGACAGATGATTTATAGAAATCATGAGAGGAAATTTCAAATCAACAACAGAGCCTGCTCAGAGTTCCATTCTTTGCCCTATTTAAAGAACAATGTTGTGGTTTTTTTTTATTTTGCAAAGCAGTGGAGTTAAGTGACTTGCCCAAGGTCACACAGGTAATTATTAAATGTCTGAGACCACATTTGAACTCAGATTTTCCTGACTCTAGGGTTGGCACTCTATCTACTGTGACACCTAGCTACCCCTAAAGAGCAATGTTAAGAGGTAGAGTGGGTTGAGCTTGACTTGGGTTTTTCAGCAATCCATCACTCAGGTTGGGTGTCAAAGAGAATAAAAAGAAAATGTGTCAAGGGGTAAATGGATTTAAATGTCAATATCAGCTAAATAATTTAGTTATAAGAAAAGTTTCAGAGAATAACATGTTCTGGATCTAATAGATAATTAGGAAGTGGTTGATTGAATTGAGTTTTCTCACACTGGATTGATCACCAACCAATTTGAAGGAAACTCGTAAAGATGGTCTTTAAAAACTGGACAGAATTCCATCTTTCTGCAATTATCTATTTGAGGCTCTGCTTAAGAGTAAAAGTTAGGAAAGAAACAAAAAAAACCCATCCCAATTTCCTAATAACACCAAAACAAAATTGTTATTCATAAAGTGGTTTCAAATAGGTATCAGTCTTAAAGAAAATTTTTTATCAAAACTTTTTATCAGAACTTTAAATATTATTTCACTTATTAAAAAAGTAACAAAGGGGCAGCTAGGTGGCGCAGTGGATAAAGCACTGGCCCTGGAGTCAGGAGTACCTGGGTTCAAATCTGGTCTCAAACACTTAATAATTACCTAGCTGTGTGGCCTTGGGCAAGCCACTTAACCCCATTTGCCTTGCAAAAAAAAAAAAAACCCTTAAAAAAAGTAACAAAGACTGAAGTTTAAGGAAAATCCCTGTGGATTGTGTACCATGTGTAAGATTTTCTATCATGTTAGAAACTTGGATATTGGATACCTACAGGTTGTCCATACCACCATTTTCTATCGAATTTCTCTTGTGAAGAAAGTGAAAAGTTCTTGTTGAGATGTACATCATACATATTATTATCAATGATTCCATGGGATTCTGGATATAAACCCTAAAATAAAAATAAATCAAAGGAAAAGAAACAAATTTACATATTAAGATAGAATAGATGATCCAAAGCTGGAAGAAATAGTTAATACATTGAATGACAGATTTAGGATCCAAAAAGATTTTGGCAAGACAGACTACAGAACCAAATCTAATTGAATATGTTAAAGTCAGAACTCTGCCTTAGGCTCTCTTTTCTCATCCTATACTTTAATGATGATTTTATGAAGTCCCATGGGTTCAGTAATTACCTATATATACATATGACTGAAAATTATATATCCTGATTTCTCTCTCATCACACCCAATTTGGATCAAGGTACAACATGGAAACAAAGTAAAGACTGACAGATTGCTTTCTGTGGGGGGGATGTAAAATTGGGGGGGAAATTGTAAAACTCAAATAATATCTTTAATAAAAATAAATTTTTAAAAAAAGAAAATTATATAGCCAACCCTCATGTCTCTTCTGTGCTCCAGTCCTGAAATTTTAAATGACCCACAGTATCTTTACCTATAAATCCCTTGGCCATCTCAAACACATAACAGAAGCAGAACAGTAAACCCAACCTTCCTCTCTCATTTTACTTATGTCATTTTTGTAATGCTTGTTTCATTTCTTCCAAAAGTTATAGTTGATTTATGAATTTTTCTCTTAAGGCTTTACTTATAGATTTTTGTGAAAGTATTTTCTCCTCCAGGGTTTTTATCTTATACAATCCTGGCTTCACAATTTATCATTGAAGTCTTTTATCATTTACTCATTTTTCCAGTCTTGCTTCTGGAATTGGAATTTTGTATTAAGTTCAGCTTTTGATACTTCCGGAGGGGACTGTTGGAACCTTGTTTTGATCTTAATCTGTTTTTATCTAAAGTATTGCTATAATTTCCTCTACTTTAGCATTGTTTCCAAGGATTTCAGGTATGCCTCAGACTGAAGGGTGCCCTTAGAAGTTCGATCTACAGTGTAGTTTGATTGTTGACCTCCTGGTCTGAGTTTTAGAGACTTCGGAGTAAAGTCCTAGATTTGAGTGACTCAACTGTAGGTTTCCTCCTGGCCAAAGTTCCAAAGGAAAACTGCTGCCTGCCTCCCCCCAGCCCTGCTCCCTCCCAGCAGCTTGTCAGTTAGATGGAAGGCTTAATTGGAACAAGGATTTCATGTTGTCTATTTTAATAAATCAGCATAAGGTTTAGCCCAGTTCCAGAATCCAGGGCCAGAAAGATAGAGCTCTGGACACATTTTTGATATACACTCTTCAGCTTAGGACACAAAACCCATCTATCTGCACTGGACATAAAACTCCATTCTGGGAACAGGGACAGAACTGCAGACTCATCCCTGGTCCTTGTGTTCTGCCCTCACACAGAACTTCAGACTTTGTCCCCAGTCCACAATGGAAAGTTGTAAAGAACCAGTTGCCAGCTTGCCCCTATTCTTTGTTCTCTGCTTTGGTATGTACATATAGGTTCTAGCCTTATCCATGTGTTAGAAGCCTCTGCAAGAGCCTTACTCACTAAATCCCCCTAAGGCTGCCAAAGGCCTGCAGACCTTTGAATGGTTTCTCCTCAAATTTTCTGATCACTCTGGTATTTTTCCTTGATGTTTGTGGCAGAGCTTGTGGCAGAGCACTAGACTTCACTGCCTCCTCTTTCTTTCCCATCTTTGCCAGTACCATTTAACAACTACCTCTAAAATAGTCTGCCTCAGTTTCAATCTTGATCTACCTAGATCCAAAAAATAAACTTAAATGCTTATATTTACCCAGACGCAAAATAAATAAATAAATAAACCTAAATGCTGATATATCTAATGTCGACCTGGGCAGCATTATCTTCCTCCAAACCCCATTCCCATACAACTTGAATTCGACAAACATGTATGAAGCGATGACTATGTGCCAAGAACTATGTTAGTCACTAGGGTAACAAAGACAAAAGTGAAAAAATCTCTATCCTCAAAGAGTTTACATTTTACTGGGGGAAAAAGTCATGTACAAGATAAGGAAATCTAAAATATATTCAGAGAAAGCCACAATTTTCCTGTATCAAATTCTCTTCATCTGTAAAATGAGGGAGGGCAAGGGTTAGATTACTTCTAAGGGCCCCTCCAGCTCTAGATCTAGCATTGTATGATTCTAAATACAAAATCATTGGAGTCAGCACTAACAACTGGATAACTATATTTCCTATTATAGTATAAGTTTTCCATCAGTGGATTCTTCTTGTGTCACAATGGTCAGTTCTGAAGATGTATAACTAAGTAAAAATCAGCTACTTGCTACAGTGGAGAAATGCTAATTCAACAAGCAGATTGAAGTCCCTTTGGGAGCAAAGGTACATTAGTAAGACAATTATAAAAAAAGAGAGTTGTCTCCTATGAAGGCATCTCTTAAGATTAAAGTTTATTCACTAATCCATTAGACCATTTTCATCATCCTGTGATATGATAGATTTCACATTGCAATTCTACCTCCCCCTACCCTGTTTAAAACCTTTGGTTTTGTGATTTATAGACAGAATGTGGCCCTTATGGAGAGGAAGGTGTGAGTTGAATACTTCCTTAGATACTCCATAAGTTGGTGACCTTAGATGACTCCCTTAACCTTCCAGGACCTAAGTTTCCTCATCTGTAAAAATAAGTGGGTTGAATTCAAGTGACTTCTAGAATCCCTCACCACTCGAAAGTCACGATTTCCAATCTCCAAATCAATCACGCTACCTGTCTTATTTTACATAGTTGCTGATACCAGTGAATCCTTTGATCTTACTATCACTATGGTACTCTGATTACTCTCTCTTGAATCATCATCTGAACCATAACCTTTCCCCAACAGGACTTTGATAATTGTCCTTAATCAGTGACATATAACACAGGCAGGATATTTTTCTTCCCTAATCTTGACCACAAATCATTTTATTAGTTTTTTCAGCTAAACCACTTGGTTAATAACTTACTGTGACAATAGTGTAATGATTTGGGAAGGTTTTGGTTGGATAAGATGCTCTCATGTACTTTGAATGTACTCCACATGTTTCTGCAACAAATCATATTAATAGATTAGGAAGATCCTTGTTTTATGAAAAGTATGTAAAAATAGAAAATTTGGAAATAATAAAAAGTCAACTATGAGGATTCATAATAAATTGATTTATACAAATATATTTAATGTAATTAGTTAAACAGCTATTCTATGTACTTTTCTTGAACATATTAGTATACTGAATACAGTTTAAAAAAGCAAAAATTTCTAAACTTTAATGTCTTACTCCCCACCGTTTGAGGTCAAATGTATTCTATAAGTGAAAGACACTGTATAGACAGAAGAGTTCTATATATTATTATAGAATGCATAATAATATCTATTATGAGATACAGAAATCATTATTATAAAACCAATTTCATTGGAAATTTCAAAGTGCTGGTCCTTAAATTTTCAAGCAATTTTTAAAAATCATATTCAATATAACACAATTCCAATCTAAGACTATAAGCAGTCCTTAAGCCTTTGTTTTAGTGTATGTAAATTGGTAACAATCAACAAGCATTTTTTAAGCACAATATTTTCTGCCAGACACTGTATGTAACACCAGAGATACAAATACAACCAACAAAACAGCCTCTACTCTCAAAATGGAAGCATATAATCACAATTCTATTTTATTAAACCCTTACTGTTTACAGAGTGTCTTAGTGATTTGGTATCCTATCTATGCATTGTAGTTATTGCAAGAGCCTTACAAATCAATAAATTAAACAGACCATCTATTTAATTGACAAATTGTATTCCTCACACATAGATGTATTATTATTTTTCTAGTGCAGGGAGACTATTATTTTTGAACCTTGCTTATCATTTTATTAATGTAGGGAACTTAGAGTAAAAATTTTTCTGGGTTCAAATCAATACCTGTTATGTTATTTTTAGTCATAATTACACTGAGAGGTTGTGACTAATTAATACAAATTGCTCATTTTAAAGTATTTTATATATTTAAAGTATTATTGATCTGAGGCAGTTCAGGACAATCTCTGCAATTTGTAATCCTAGAGAGTTGTCTGCATCACTGAGAGTGACATGCCCACTGTGTGTGAGATGGAGAAGTAACCCAAGACTACCTCATTATACACTTTTCAACACTGCCTCTCAGGCACCAAGGTGGATTGGAAGAGGATGTTTCTTTACCTGGAAATTGCCTCTACTCTTTTTTCTCTAGGTTTCTATAATTCTATTCTATCTTGGTTCCCCTCCCATCTAGTTGGTTGTTTTTCTCAGTCTCTTTTGCAAAATCATTATCCTGTTAATAGTACATATCACCTAAGGCTCCATCATTCGGATCCTGCTCTCTTTTCTCTCTCTACCAATATACTTGATGATCTCATCAGTTCTCATCAAGTCTTTATCTTTTCTCTACTAATGATCTTCATATCTTATCTACTTATTCAACTCTAATCTCTTTCCTCACCTTTAGACTCATCTCCAACAACATCATGGTCTAGATGTATCAAAGACACATTAAACTCAGTCTGTCCAACTCACTGTTTTTCACTTACCCATCATTTGTTCTGAGACAACTCTTTCTTTTTACAGTCATAGCCTTTGTAACATCCTCAACTTTTCATTCTAATCCCATACCTAATCTTTGCCAGATCTTATAGACTTTACCTTCATAACATCTCCCACATTTGCTTCCTTTCTTTCTTCTGATACTGACACCACCCTAGTGTTGGCCCTCATCACCTCACACTCAAGCCAATTTAATACCCTGCTGGTTGACTCCCTTAACCCCAGATTTCACCCCACTTCTGTCCATCCTCCAAACAGTTATCAAATTGATTTTCCTACAGTATAGGCTTGACAAGGTCGCCTACCTATTCAATAAATTCCAGTGGTTGCCTATCTACTCTAAGATCACATACAAAACCCTCTGGCATTCAAACCCTCTGACCTCTTCTTACCTTCCATGTTTCCTCACTATATATTCTGATCCAGTGATATTCCTTCCTATATTTCCCACAAGACATTCCAAGACTGCATTTTCACTGACTTTCCCCTCATGCTTAGAATTCTGTATTTATCTCCACCTCTTGGGTTTCCTGAATTCCTTCAGGTCCCAACTCAAATCCCATCTTCTACAAGAAACTTTTCACAATTCCCCTTCACTCTAAGTGCTTTCTCTCTCTAGTGATTATCTCATCTTCCATATTTTGGGTATATCGTTGTTTGCATGTTGCCTCTCCCATTAGACTGAATTTCTTGAGAGTAAGGATCATCTTTTATCTTTCTTTGTGTCTTCAGTGATTAGCACAGTATCTCCAGAGATCATAGATGCTTGTCAACTTGATTTGATTATATTGGTGAAATCACAGCTATAATCCCTATTAAATTGATAGCAACTTTTTTTCTCATTATGCTTTTTCATAATCAAAAGATTGTAATACTATCATATTTTTTTTTTAAAAAAAGGAGACCGGGCCCACGAAAGTATTTTTTTCCCTAAGAGACAAGAGTTGTCATACTCCAAAACTTTGAACACCACTGGTCTGTTTTTTTTAATACAATTTCCTTATGAAAACTGATTTCTCAGTCATTTGTTTTTAACAGGGAAGGACATTAGGCTTTACCTCTATTTCTTTGTTCATTTCTTGGTTTGTGTAATAACTTTTGTTCTAGAGGTCACCACCCCAAGAAGAGAACATGTTGAAAGTTATTTCCTCTCCCAATAGCAAAACACAAAATATTGGACTTGAGTTTATATAGCTATACTAAAATTTCCAACAATGAAAAGAAGAAAAGCAAACAAGTTGCCCTTTTTTCAGGAAATAATGGCTTTCTACTCTTAATTACATAAATCAAAACAAATAGCATGAAATTAACATGTTTTACATCTAGAGAAAATTAACATATTTTGATTTGCATATTTAACAGTTCCCTTCTCTACCATTTTATTAATTTGTGATGTTTCTTAAAAGATCATCAGTGCCTTATTTTTTTTCTCTTATTGTACCCATGGCATTTTTTCTTACCAGTAATAAATAAAATAAAATGAAATGAAAAATAAAACTCACATTTACATTAAAACAAATCACAATTTATTAAAACTTAAAACATTTATATAGCATTTTTAAACTATAGCATTATCTTGTTTAATCCACTTACACACCCCTTGGGGAATTACAGTTATCCTCATTTTATAAATGAAAAACCTAAATTTCATACAGGTTAAATAGCTGGCTTCTAGTCAGCTTTTCACTGTGTCCTCAGGAGCTTTCCAATCAAAACTACATGTATAAAGCTTGAAATCAACAGAATAGTCACTTTAAGCAGTGCTTCAAGCTATGGCTAGGCCTATATACCTTATGAAAGGGAAACTGGTATGAGGAAACAGATTTCAAGGAGAAAATTCCTTACTTGCTAAATGACAGGTAATTTTAGAGGAAGTAGACATATAGGATTATAAGTCACTGAGACACTGACATTATAGTATAATGGTTTCTTTTCTCTACAGCTAAAGGCTTTATTACCCTGGTAGCCTTTCTCCCATCCCAGCCCTCCCCATACCTTGGAATAGACATCCTCTCAGCTCAGTGTTATAGCACCTTAGGCCCTAAGGCTTTCCTATACTAAACTTCTTGACACCCTTGCGAACAGAGTATCTGTAGAGGAAACTGAAGCAAAATCAGATCTACCAACATATAGCTTTACTAAATATTCACCATCTGTATCATTAGAATATAAGTAAATCTATTCCTTTATACCCCCGCTTGCTTGTGGGAGCAATCATTTGGTTCACTTTGTCATAAGGACTTAATGATGGCTTTCAGAACCTCTGAGAACTGACATCTTCTCCATGAAGATGGGAAGGAAGGGAATAATAGGTTGAAAGCAAATGAAAATCAGTCTATAAAAAAAGGAAGTTCTAGATCATAAATCTAGAAAGGGCTCAGAGTCATCTCTTTCAACCCCTTCACTTGATCGAGGAGGAAATTGAAAGACATTACAAGTGATTAATGAGTATTTGTTGAAATAGATTAAAAGGTAAATTAAATTATGAAAGTGATAGTTCTGCTGAGCTTATAATTCAGCATTCTGGAGTTCATACTTATAAAATATTTTGACTAATTACAAACTTTGGGTAATAAAATTTTAGAATATGCTCTGATTCTTGGAGACTCCAACTCATTACTTTATTTTTAAATGTTAAATGTTAGTATACAAACATCTGCCCACTAGAAGAATGTCTGAAAATCTCCACCCTCTGACACTGCCTTCATGGAAAGCAATTGCACATGTGTGGTTACAAAGGCACACCTATGAATTCTTACCTGTCCACACACAGGAGGGAATGTGGAAGTAGGAAGATCAAAAATCATTTTCAAAGAAGAAATAAAAATTCATGATTTGACCCTAGCAAATAAAGCTATTCTCAATTGTATTAAATTTTAGCAGTAGCATGGTGGTACAGTGGATAGTGTATCAACCCTGGAGTCAGGAAAACCTAAGTTCAAATCTGGTCTCACACATGACACCTGTTAGCTGTGTGGCCTTGGACAAGTCACTTAACCTTGATTATCTCACAACCGGGCTATTTCCATTGATCCCAATTCATATCTGGCCAGATGACTGGTTTTACAAGCTATAAACTGTATGACCTTCAGTAAGTGAGACTGGTGACTTAGCACAGTATTCCCCTCATTCAAATCCAATTTCCTTACTTGTCATGGCATCACTTCCCTGATATAATTTTTCCTTTAAGAAGGAAAAATAAGTATCATCATAAACATCAAATTCATCATCAAATTCTACACAAACAAATGATGGAGAAAGGAACCAAAGGACCAAAACAAATATGAGACTATATGGATATGCCTATACTATACAATAAGCAAATCATCAAATTCAAGAGTATGGGTGGTGCAGTGGATAGAGCACTGGCTCTAGAGTCAGAAGTACCTGAGTTCAAATCTGCCCTCTGACAGCTAACAATTGCCTAGCTATGTAATCTCTGACAAGTCACTTAACCCCACTGCCTTGCAAAAACAAACAAAAAAAGAGTCAAAGAACCAGTCAGCACAGCTATTGCTTTTCTTGATAATTTGTATAACATAGTAACTAGTACAACTTTACCCTTTTAGTGGAGACTTACTCATTTTGTTGATATTGGGCATCAGTGTGCTCCAGGTATGTAAATACTCAGATCTGAAACCATCCATGGAAAACAAAATCACAGGTGGGATGGTAAACCTAAAAGGTAAACATGCAAAAAAAAAATCATTAGTCGCTGTAACTGTAAAAAGCAAAGTGCTCTTCTGTCTTCTATTTGTCAATCTCTAGATTAGGAAACATGCTTAGGAAGGAGAAAGAATTACAATAAATGAGCAAGGTTTATTTATGTCACTATCTCCCTTTTAAATGTTAAGATTGTAGTGATCTGGGGCAGCTAGGTGGCGCAGTGGATAGAGCACCGGCCCTGTAGTCAGGAGTACCTGGGTTCAAATCTGGCCTCAGACACATAATAATTACCTAGCTGTGTGGCCTTGGCAAGCCACTTAACCCCATTGCCTTGCAAAAACTAAAAAAACAAACAAACAAAAAAAGATTGTAGTGATCTTTGGTCTCCTTAGGGCTCCTGCACAGCAAGTCTACAATCCACGCCTTTCACTAGGGGAGTCCTTTGAGCATATCAGGATCCAATCTTCATACCTCTTATCATAAACCAGTGGTATCCCCTCCACCCCTGCTTCAGTATGACACCAGACCTTGCCTACTCCTAATTCTTTTGACTAAGGGTCAAAGGAAGTAGAGACACAAAGGTCCCATTCTAACCCCTATTTTGGCTCTCCCTATATATCTGAAACTCTAGTGTCCATATTCTAAAGGAAGCCTTTCCTGACCTCTCTAGTACCTTCCCTCTTTTAATTATCTCCTATTATTCTGTATAGCATTTGTTGGCATTTTTTGGTCACTTTTTATCTTCCTCAATAGACTGTAAATTCCTTGAGGATATGTATTGTTTTTTGCCTTTTTTCCCACACTTTTGAACACTTCTTTTCTAGATATACCCTATATCCTATGAATAAAACAAAGTAGGAATACATATCGTTTCATTTCCCCTCTCCACCTTTCAGAATATCTAGCCTAAACACTTCCCAGGGCCTTTTCTGATTACTTAGTTGCTAATGCCCTTGCCTTGCCCAGTATAGGGAAGTACAACCTACTAACTTTATATTTATTTGGTGGATATTTGCATTTATTAAGTGATGCATCTGTGTTTATATATACCCATGTGAAATGTGGTGCAAGCAGCACTGGATTGTAGCTTGAGGTCCCAGTGAAATCTAAATAGCAGTTTTATTAACTATAAACTATATGACCTTCAGAAAAGTACTTTATCTCTTTTTTCTCCTCCATAAAATGAAGTATAACTAGATATCTTCTAAGGATATTTATAGCTCTAAACCAATAATCTTATTTGCTTATTTGAACATATAATTTATCCTAATAGGTTGGAAGTTCCTAGAGAACAGGGACTGTTTCATTTTTTGTCTGTATCCTGTGTACCAAACACAGTCTCTGACACAAAGTCATTACTTAATAAATTCTGTTGAATGAATAAATGAATCTAGAATAAATGAATGACTACAATCTGGACTCAAATTTTTTTAAGTACATTAAGAAAAGAGAGTATTTTTCTCACTATGGGAATAAGATCTTTCATTTAGTTTTCCTTTTAAAACTATTGAAACTACCCTTAAAACCTAGTTTGATTTGGCTTCCTGAGTCTCTAATTACAAAAGCCAACTAACCAGGCAGTTTTCCTCCTCCAGGTCTGACTGATGTTTTAGCATAGTCAACACAGAGCTCAAATGAATCAATGCTGAATCCTTGCTAAGTATTCTTTTTATACTGGTCAAACAGATCTCTTTTTCTAACTTTAGTTGGTTCTATGAGTATCTTATTTTCCATTTCTGAGAACCTGAAGCACCACACTGGCCTGAATTAGTCCTGATCTACAATAATTGGATTCCTCGACAAAAGTCATATTTGATATTTAATCTTAGATCCACAAACATTTGAAATGAATTAAAATGCTTCCATATTATAGTTGCTGCAGTCCCATGAGTTCCATGAGTTGCGGCAGTCAACAGACAAGGAATCTGTTCCTGAACACCTGAAGCCATTCCAGCTAAGCATGTTGTGGATACAATGCAGGTCCTGGAATTAAGACAACTCATTTTCCTGAGTTCAGTTCTAGCCTCAGACATTATTAGCTATGTGACCCTGGGCAAGTCATTTAACCTTGTTTGCCTCAGTTTCCTCAAGAATAAAATAAACTGGAGAAGGAAATTACAAATCACTCCAGTATCTTTGCCAAGAAAACCCCAAATGATGTTAGAAAGAAGACATGACTGAATAAAATTGTCAGAGTTTCTACCTTTGAAAATTCAAGGTCACTTCCATATTGCAATGAAGAGTAAAAGTTGGCCTTTAATGGAAAAATGCATCAATAATTCATATATTCATTGTCTCTGACAAGGAAGTGATCTTTTTTTACTGAGGCCAACCATTCCACATATGCCCTTATTCCCATCATCCCAAAAGATTTTAACTCCTACCATCCCCTCTCTCATGAGCTTTGGTCTAAATGGTTCCTTCAAACATGCACATCTTTAGAAAAACCTTCTCAGATCAAACTCTCATCCTAGATCTATCTTCTATCTAGACTTTTAAGACACTATTGTTTCTTAGTTCCTCTTCCAATTTACTCATTCTTTCTCTAAATATGAGTTTTCCATGAGGCTATGTCCTAGGACCCCTATTCTTTTCTATCTACTTTCTCATTGACCTCATCCTCTCCCATGGGTTGATTAATTCAATGACTCTCAGATTTCTATTTCTAGTCCCAGTCTCTTTTCTCAGTTTCAATTCTACATCATTATCCATTGCTACTTTCCAATTGAATATTACCGGATTCTCAAGCTCAACATATCAAAAACCAAACTCATTACCTTTCCCCATAAACCCACTCATCTTTCAAATACTTTTATTTTTATAAAAAATACAACTCTTCTGCTTACTAGGTTAATAAACTGGTGACCTTCACTCTCCCTTACTCTACATATGCAATCACAATTCAGTTTTTACCTTATAGTATGTCACATATGATATCTTTGGCTCACGGAAGATTCCACTTTAGATCAGGTCCTTATTATCACTCATATAGATTAATATAATGGCTTTCTACATGAAGACTTTTTCTGATCTCTTCAACTGTTAGTGTCTTCCCCTCTCAAACTATAAAGTTGATATCAATCCTTAAAAAAGGGGTGGCTAGGTGGCACAGTAGATAAAGCACTGGCCCTGGAGTCAGGAGTACCTGGGTTCAAATCGGGTCTCATACACTTAAAAATTAGCTAGCTGTGTGGCCTTGGGCAAGCCACTTAACCCCATTTGCCTCTCCCCCCCCCAAAAAAAACCTAAAATAAAAATAATAAATCCTTAAAAAAACATTATTTTAATATCCATAAACCCAAATGAAAACATGAAATCCTTTGATCCATACCTTTCAGAATCCTTCCCACAACATTGTTAATAATTCTTGTATGCTTAAAAAAAACTAATGAAAAGACTAAATAAGTAATTTAGAAGTTTCTGAATGACGGTTTCTATGGATGACATTCATTACCTTTTCCCTCCTATCTTAAAGGAATCTTTTTAAAAATATTTTATTTATTTATTTTTCCAACTACTAGGAATCTTTTGTTAAAAATAAATTAGGACTTTGCTGCTTGACAGAATTAATTATCTTTGCAAGGCAAATGGGGTTAAGTGGCTTGCCCAAGGCCACACAGCTAGGTAATTATTAAGTGTCTGAGGCCCGATTTGAACTCAGGTACTCCTGACTCCAGGGCTGATGCTCTATGCACTGCGCCACCTAGCCACCCCTATAATTGATTATCTTTGAGAATGAGGAGAAAAGAAGAAATGGTATAAATTTCTTTCATTGTTTGTTTTTCACATTTTCAAAATAATTATGTCAAAACAAGAATTTTCATAAAAGTTTCCTAATCTTCAATTATTTATTTTTTTGGTTTGTTTATGATTTTTTTTTTTTAGGTTTTTGCAAGGCAACAGGGTTAAGTGGCTTGCCCAAGGCCACACAGCTAGGTAATTATTAAGTGTCTGAGACCGGATTTGAACCCAGGTACTCCTGACTCCAGGCCGGTGCTTTATCCACTACGCCACCTAGCCGCCCCATTTATGATTTTTAAAAGCATCTCTTTACAGAGTGGTAACATGTATAGCCAATCATAACCAAATTAAACTCTATTTTTAGCCTTTGGAGTTAACAAGAAATGGCTTTATTTTGTAAATTTTCCACAGAAAATTATTACATATTTTTAAATTCTTTGCTTTTATAAGTTTTTATTACTAGATATTTCTCAAAAAATTAGTGTAAATTATGTGATCACAGTTGTGATTTCTCAGTAAAACTCATGAAATTTGAGGCAAGAGGTTAAAGAGCAGACAGTTCATCTTACAATGTTAGGCGGCATAAGGAAGAATCTACATGTTGCAAAGGCTCATTATCCTGAATTTTTTTTTTAAAAGAGTCCTGGTTTTCATGTCAGAGGATGCTAAAGGACCAGTAGGTTAAAAAGTAAGTCAGCACTGCCTTTCTAAGTGTTAGGAAGAGCAAAGTTCTCTCCCACTGAAGGAACAGTTGAGGAAGTAACTGATTGTCCTGGGACTTATATAACATGATAAGTCTCCTGTTATAGGAACTGTGATTTATAAATGAACTAACCTTATGGTAGAGAGAATAGAATATGGAATAGGAGAAATCCAAGGAAAAAAGGCAAACAAGGCCAGATGCATCTTGAATTCTTTTGTTCAAGGGACTAGGTATCTCCCTCCCTTGTGCTATCACCAGAGACATAACTATTAATAAGGAATAAATGTGATCAATGCAATGATAGCAGCAATTGGCAAAACTTGTCTAGTAATATCTAGTAAAGCTGGCTTCTAGCTCCCCTTTACAGAGAAAGGTGGGTCAGTGAGCAAAGTAACAGTCTATATAAACAAGGGCTTTAAACCTTACTAAGACACTACCTGGAAACTCAGATAAAACACTTTTTTCAAAAATTTGTTTTAATTTAAGTGATAAAATAATGAGAAGCTTCCTTGGTTAAAGTGCTACAGGCATACAAAACATTATGGACTGATAGCTAGATGGTCCAATCCACTTATTTCATAGATGAGTAAATGAGGCCAAGAAAAGTAAAATAACTTGGCAAGGATCATCCAGTTAATAAATATCCATTCTGAGAAAAGGCTTAAACTTAGGTCTCCTTGATTCTCAATCTACCAAACTATCTACTACTATTTAACTGTTTCTACTTTTTTTAAGCTCATAATATTTTATCTCATTTACTTTTTTGCTAACATTCAACCTACCTTAAGGAATATTCAGAAATGTAAACTTAAATAAAACAAAATAAAATTCCTTTAATCTTAAAATTATTAGTTATCATTATTAATTCATTTCTATTCTAAAAAAGTATCCACCAGATCCCATATCCCACTTCTTTTTATTCCAATTCTTTCTTCCTTCTGTTAAAAGAGTATTAAAAACTCAAATCAATCTTACCCCGCTGGACACTGAGGCTCCTGAGAAGCAGTACATTTGTCATCCACCCAACGTGTTTCCCCTAAAAATAGAAGAATAAAAATGTTTGTCAGAAAAGCAAAAGAAAAAAGTAAAGGCATAGATAACATACTTCATCCGAATATGAAGTATTTTATTTAGGGCACTCCTTGAGAATAAAATATTTTCCTCCTAAACTATAACCAAGATATAACAGGAACTTTTCTTGGTAAAGGGATTTCCTAACCCTGTGCCTCATTGTCCTTTGCTCATTCTGTGCCAAGTACAGCCAACCTCTCTAATTCTACCTTTCTCCTATGGTTCACCTTTCCTTCTTTCCTAAACTGCCATATTCCCACCCAACTCCCACCCCATGCCCATAACATTACACCTGCTCTAAAGGGTCATGGCTCATTAGTCATGACACAAGGGATGGACACCTCATCTCTTGGAATAGTTGTAACCAGTTTTGATTGTCTTTTTTGTGCCTTCTCCCCTCCCCACCCCCCAACTTAATGTGCCAGAACTATGGAAGAGAAGACAATTAGAAAAATGAATACAATTCAAGTTATTAGCATATGCAGTTTATTGCATGGCATATAATGACTTTGCAGAGATTAATTGCACTAGCTGAATAACTACTATCTATTAAGAAATAGTTTTATTTTTATTTTATTTTTTCCCCAAAGAAATAGTTTTGAAAGAAAAATAATTCTGAAAAAAAAAAGACAAGGACTTAATTTTATTTGAGTAGGATTTGAACTATAATGAACTAACATATATGCCTGATTTTAAAGTCTTGAATCATTGTAACCAAAATAAATGAGCTTTAAAAGTACATTGGGGAGGAGGAAAGGCAGGTAGATGGCATAGTGTATGGAGCACCCCAAAAAAACTACATTGAGGGATAAAAGGAGTTGGCATGGAAAAGAAAAGAATGGAGGGAGAATTTAACAATGCATCTTAATCTCTAAAGTTTGCCTCTTCCTGCTAAAGAAAAAAGCCTATATAATATACAGTCAGAGCTATATATAACTACCAATTTGGTGCCCAGGGCAAGCTTCTCTAAACATTCCAAGACAAAAATGCATGAAATTTACCCTCAAATCAGGTGTGGGTTTTTTTTTTAGTTAACTGAAGTTTGGAAAGAAAGGAGAGATCCCAAAATTCCTTAAAGATGTAGTCTCAAATAAAAATTTTAGGACAAATTCAGTTAAGATCAAAGGAGAGATTACACGACAATAAATAAAAGGTGACCAGTATACCATCTGGTTGCTTTCTATTATTACTAGTTTTCTTTGCTAACTAGTTGCTAAATTCATTTGTTTCTATATTGAGAAGGAATTTTACTATTAAAATATGCAAAGTTCAGTGGCATAGAGCAAACTCTAGTCACCCTGCTCTGGTTATAACTCTGCATGCTTTATTTCTTCCAAAAATTAAATGAAAAGTCAAATATTCAATCTCATGAAGTACTCAAATATTCCACAGCCTATTCTAAGATACAGTCTTGTGTACCAATCTTTTTTTCAGGATAAACAGAAGAAAATGATATATGTTTGTTCTTTCACTTACCTCTACATACACTTTGATAATCAGTGCAACAATCTTTTTTCTGCAAGCAGTCATCAGAACAAGAACAATGGCTATTAGTTAACCGAGTTTCTCCACAACGGAATTTATTGCATGTCCACAATTGAGCTGCAAATTACATAATTCAATGGAGTATTCAGTAAGCAAAGTTGACTATAAGAAAATGTGAATTTTATTTTTTTTTAGGTTTTTTTTTGGTAAGGCAAGTGGGGTTAAGTGGCTTGCCCAAGGCCACACAGCTAGGTAATTATTAAGTGTTTGAGACTGGATTTGAACCCAGGTACTCCTGACTCCAAGGCCGGTGCTTTATCCACTACACCACCTAGCTGCCCCGTGAATTTTATTTTAATAAATTCCTTCTTAACTACAAAAATTAAATTAAAAAGATAATACAAAATTGTTTATTCACTAGAACTACTAATTAACTACCCTTCTCCATTGACTTAGTTATCAGGGAGAAGGCTCTACTTTGCTATAAGGCTTGTTTGAATAAACCTTCCGGTCACTACCCTATTCTCAAGGTAGAGGTGATAATACTGGTTCTGGGGAATCCTTGCCATTCCAGTATGGCTGCTCAGGGGGCATCTCATCTAGTCAGTCAGTCAACAAACATTTCTTAAGCACCTACCATGTATCAAGAACCATGCCAGATGTTGGGGATAAAAAGAGAGGGGAAAAACACACTCCTTCCATTGTGGGGTACTGGGTCCCCATTTCAATGGGAAGACAATATGCAGATAACTGGATACATGCAAAATATATGGTAGAATTGGAAGATAATCTCAGAGAAAAGGAGTCAAGAATCTTTTAAAGATTTCCTACAAAAGTTAAATTGTGTTTTGAAGAAAATGGGGACATCCAGAAATGAGAAGGAAAATATTTCAGGCAGGGGAATTAGCCAAAGAAAAAGGCTAGTATTTATTAAGTATAGGGAAAGAACAAAGTCATAACTACAGGAAAATCACAGGCAACAAGGCATAAGCAGCAGGATTTCTTCACCTCCCAATAACTTCTCAGCAGCTTGCAATCTAATCTGGTTTCTGACCTCAGAATTCCTCTTTAGCCTTCTTGCCCAATGCCTCCTAGAAACAGTGCTGCTCTCTCCTGGTTTCCCTCCCCCTTTCTGACCAACCCATCCCTTTTCATCTTTTTTGATGTATCATCACCCATATTCAGTTCTCTGTGCATGGGTATACCATAGTCCTCCATTCTTGGTCCACTTCTTTTGCTACTCTTTCTCTTGATGATCCCATGCTTAGAATCCTCTTCACCTACAATGCTCAAAATCCCTACCTCCAGTTAAGGTCAAATCAAAGGCCAAATCCTTCAAAAAAACCTTTCCTATTCCTTTTCATTGTCATTGTAGCTCTTACCTCTACCTCAAAAAATTGCTTTATAGGATCATAGATCTCCAACTGGAAAAGACCTTTAGAGGGTCATCTAATTCAACTCAATAATTTACCTCTGAAGACCCTACCTAAAGTTTAAAGTTAATGATTTAATTTTTTTTCTGCTACACATGTTAACTCACACAGTGTAACGTAAATTCCTGAACAGCAGAGATCTTTCTTTTTTTCCCCTTTGTATCCTCAACAATTAGGACAAAGTCTAAACTAGGAAGTGCTTATTGAATTGAATTCCCAACTTGTTCAAGATTAGTTTTAGAATACTCCCACAGGTTCCTATTTCACTTCCAAGATGGGACAGGGTAGCAGTCTTCACCCTACATCATCTATGCCAGTATGCATATCATGAAGCAGTAGCAACTGACAGTTCATAGGATTGACAACATATTGGGGAGCAAAACCAGATTATTCAGGTAAAATTGATGACAACTTGAGGTGACTTAAGGGAGAAAAAAAGCAGTAAATATATCTCTATATATATGTGTGTGTATATATACCTAAAACTTGTCTTCCAAATAATGCTTTTTGGGTTTTTTTTTTGCACTGACTATCCCACACATACAAAGGGGTAGCCAGAGAAATTTTTTTTATTTTTTTAAGGCAATAGGGTTAAATGACTTGCCCATGGTCACACAGCTAAGTAAGTATTAAGCGTCTGAGGCTCGATTTGAACTCAGGTACTCCCAACTTCAGCACTGGTACTCTATCCACTGTACCGCCTAGCTGCCCCAAAGGTGACAGACCTAGAGACAAGAAGACCTATACTCCTGAGTCCAAATTCAGTTCAGATATTTACAAGCTATATGACCGTGGCCAAGTCATTTAACCCTGTTTGCCTCAGTTTCCTCATCTACAAAATGAACTGGACAAGGAAATAGCAAAATCACTCCAGTATCTTTGTCAAGATCCCAAATAAGGTCACAAAGAGTCAAACATGAATGAAATGATTGAGCATCTGCCAAACCTGAAATACTGTCCTTCCTGGTCTCTCTGACTTCCTTCAAGATTCAGCTCACATCACACTATCTCCAAGAGGCTTTTCCTGATCTTCATCTCCTGTTTTCACATATACACTCCTACAGAGACAGAGAGACAGACAAACACACACACACACACACACACACACACACACACACACACACTTGTGTTTTCCCTCATCAATATCATGAAGGCATGTAGATGTTGGCCGCATTAGAATGTTAGCTGTCTGGGGATAGGCCTCATGTTTTTGTCCTCTTTTGTAACCTCAGCTCTTAGTCTAGTATCCAATACAGAGAGAGATCTTAATAAATGCTTGTTAACTGATACCTAAAAAGATCTTGGATTATTCACAACTAGAAAAGAACAAAATACTAACTACAAAGATAGCAGATACATTGTCAAATTTAATAGGCATTTGGCATTTACTTTTAGGGTCAAAAGAAACCAGTAAAAGAAGCCTTCCTTTCAGAATTAACTATGATCCCAGATAGATATTTTTTTTTGTCTAGCTTTGCTAAGTCCTATGAAGTGAGGATTTCAGAATTATAGGTTCTTAGAAAACCCTCAAAGACTATCTAGTCAGCCAAGCTGGACTAAATAAAAGTAGTCTCTCTACAATAAGCCCTTCAAGGAATCAACCAGCCTGTTCTTGAGGTATATAGAGAAGAAACCCTGAAAGCAGTCCATTGATAGAACTATTGACATGCTGTCAGAAATAAGTTCCATATCACTATTGTTCCAAAAGGCAAAGGACAGTGATAGGTTAACTCATGCATTGTTAGTGCACGTACTTGATTTCACACAAGTTTCTTCAAAATCCCAGCAACAGTTCTTCCGGTCTCTACAGCCACTATCACACTGGCAGCCCTCCAGTCCTCTGTAGGATTGCTCGAAACATTTGTTTCTACAACTCCCTGTAAAAAGAAAAAGGACAGAGAAACACATTAGAGGGAAAAAGAAAATTTCAAGTTCTTTTCTTTCTCTGGTCTTTTATGGTATGATGCATCCTTGGCTTAATAAATAAAAATATAAATCCACAGTTTGAACCTACTGGAATCTTCTAATTATAGATTGTTTGATTAAATAAAGTAAATCTAGTCCAGAAAAAAAACTAATAAATCTTATCTTGCCACTGATTTTCCATTATAGATTGCAGAATGAATATTTTCATAGATAAGGGAACAGTAAGAATGGGGTCAAAGGAAATACAGCTCTGTTGGCTGCCAAAATCTCCTCTGGTTTAAGCATCATTCATTTGCTAGTCATACCTCTTATATGTCATACAATGGATAAAGTCAATTTTTTCCTGAATTTTTTCAAATAACACAAGAAGAGACGAGACACATCAGCTATTCATGAGCAACATAGACTTGAGAAACAAATGGTTCCTAAAAGTTCTTTGATCAAACAAAATGGTAACACTGCTACTTGCTCAGTTCAGAGAATTGCTCCTAGGCTTGTTGTTTCCTTTTCTCTCCCTCCTTCCTCCTTTCCTTTACTATTCCTTGTTTCCTTCCTTCCAACCATCATTCTATTTTTCTATCCCTTCTTTTTCCCTTCCTTTGTTTTCAATGGGTCATAGGAAAGGGGAAAAAACAAATGCTTGATAATTGGATATATTTAAATAGTCAAGAATGGATCCCTTTGACAATCAAATAAAGTTTTACTTCCAGGATGTTTTACTAATCACTTTAATTTGTTTGAGCTACCAAAATAACCTGAGAATCAGTATCAATCAGGACAAAAAAATGAGTGCCGTTCAAGTTTGGAATACCAGTGATCCTTTGCAATGTTCACTACCTTTGCTGTGCTAGCAATAACACAGCATGCTCAAAATGATTCATCCTAGTCCCAAACAGATAGAGCTTGCACAAACATTATAGTTCTAGACACTCTGCACTCCTATTTTCTGTGCAATTCCTGGAACTCTCCTCCCCAAAACACTCCGAAAATGCCCCCAGAATCAACCCTATATCCTGCATCCCTAGGATGTAACTCGTATAAGTCACTCCCCAAAACCCAGTCTTCAAAGGGGTTCAAACTAGGTCTGACTGCTTCTTCACATGTGCTGTATTTGTCCAAAAATACTTTCTAAGCATTTCTGGGTTTGTGCTTCAACTGTACAGGTAGAAGTCATGCCTTAATTATATACCATTTATGATTATTATTTTTGTCCATTGACAAAACAACTCTGAATCCACTGAAGTGTAGTATTATTGTCTAAACCACATTTCATTTTTTGTACACAAAAATTGTATCATAAGATAGGAGATTTAAGAACTTTACAGTTATATTGTCCAAGTCTTTTACCAACAACTGCAACTGAAGGTACTTGAGCAGAGGAGAAACATATTTGGAAATAAAGGTATTGTACTGACAAAGGAGGTAGCTAGTTAGGTGACTCAGTGGATAGAGCATTGAGTCTGAAGACCTGTGTTCAAATTCAAGCTCAGACAACATAGATGTGTGACCTTGAACAAGTCACTTAACCTCTGTTTGCTTATCTACTAAAGAAAGAAACAGCAAACCAATCCATATCTTTGACAAGAAAATCCCATGGGCAACATTGGCATGCTATAGTCCATGAGATCACAAAGAGCAAGACATGAATGAAAAACATCAGGAATAAAGGATAAACTTTTTTTTAATTAAGAAATTAAACTTTACAGGGTAGCTAGGTGGCACAGTGGATAGATCACTAGCCCTGGAGTAAGGAATACCTGAGTTTAAATCTGGCCTCATACACTTAATAATTACCTAGTTGTGTAGCCTTGGGCAAGCCACTTAACCCCATTTGCCTTGCAAAAGAAAAAGAAATTAAATTTTAAAAAATCCTTTAAATTTACAAAATCCAAGTTTCCACATATCATTTCAATAGCCTTAAGTTAGCTAGACTAATTGTTTAATATAAACTTGACATTCTTGAGAACACAAAATGCCAAAAATTGTGCAAATTCTGAAGATTTACTTCTGGGATAGAATGAAGAAATACTTGGATTCTCAACAAATACTAAAAACTAGTTTGGCAAGACCAACTTCAAATGCAAATAAAGGTCTTTTAATTCTTTGAATAACAGAAACTATGAGCCAAAGAAATGCACTTTCACAAGAGGAAATACAATATTCAAATGAGATTTCATGTATTCATTCCATAGACATTTGCTATTTACAGTGACACCTATGCTGCACTGAAAACTATAAATATGAATCAAAGACTTTGCCCTCTCACAATCTAGTAGGCTTCTAAGTCACATACACAAATAAGTAAAATTCAAATTCTAAAATTATATAAATGTATAAGAGGTCTAAGAAGTGTTTTGAGATGAGAGAATTAAGGGTTGAATGATACCACAAGATCCTCTTTATCTAGAGATTTTTAATCTGGGATTCATGGGCTGATAAAATTTCAGTAAGTCTGTGAATTTAGATGGGGAAAAATACATATTTATTTTCATTAACATCTAATTGAAATTTGGAATTTCTTTCAATTATTTAAAAAAGATTTTGATATGAATCCTTAAGTTTCACCAGCCTATCCAGGGGGATCTATGACTTCAGAAAAGATTAAAATCCCCTGGTCTAGTTTAGCTCCCTCATTTTACAAGTGAAGAAAGTAAGGCAAAAAGAGAGAAAGATTGGGTAGCTAAATGGCACAGTGGATAGAGCACTGGCCCTGGAGTCAGGAGGACCTGAGTTCAAATCAGCCTCAGACACTTAATAATTGCCTAGCTGTGTGACCTCGGGCAAGTCACTTAACCACATTGTCTTGCCAAAAAAAAAAAAAAAGGGAAGATTCTTGGTCAAGGTCATTCATGATTACATATAGGCTTCTTTAAAGTATTATTACTATGAGACTATAAATACAACATATTTCCCATCCCAACCTCTAAAGATGAACTGCAGTATATTGGTCTTTCCATGAGCATAGTTTTCTCTGGGAAAAAAAGACTTGACCTGAAATGTTTCTCAACTTTTGTCTTAATGATTGAACCATCACAATGGGATTCTACTGGAAAACACATCTCTGAAAGCTTTGTGGTCAAAATAAAAGTCAAATAATGACTATCACTTCAACTTTTTTCTTTATTATTTCTGTTCAGAGCATTGAAACTGGCAAGTTTCCAGTTAAGTAATCTTAAAACAGCAAGTCAATAAGAAGACAAAACTGACCTCAGGAATTAAGCTTTTATATTCCCATGATGTTGTAATATGCCATCTGCCATGCAAGTGACCTTTAAATCATTCAAATTATGTGCAAACACATATGCACTAAATCCAATCCAAAAAGACCTAGATTTGGAAAACTGCTTCATCTTAAAAAAAAAAAAAAAGGAAAATTATCCATTGTAGCAAAAAAAAAATAGACAGGGAAAGTTGGAGAATTTCATTCTTTTGGTATTTTACAGTTTAAGAATCATATTTTAAAACAAAATTTAATGATAGTAGATAATGTCTAATTTCCTGATTCTCCCATCTACCAGTATATCTCTACTAGTGAGTGAAGTTTTAGCTAAATATGAAAATGTTTTTCATGAACTCCATTATGTTCTTTCCACACTGAACATTTTTCCACACTGAACAACTTTCCACACTGAACATCTAGACAAAATTTCTCTTTGACTTGAAATCATGATGCTGTTTGAAATTTGTGATTCTCACCCTCTAAGGTTAAAAGTTGGACCAGGGTCCTTTTCAAGCAGTTTTATTTCTTAGTGATGCTTTACATCAGGTTGCTCTGTCTGCTGCTAACCATTTTCATTTAAATCACTTAATTTACCTAATTTCACTTATCATTCCACAAGATCTATATGTATCCCTGTGCATTTCTCTCTTATTTTTCTCCCCTTTTTTGTGAGAAGTAGCACAGCATAGTGGATGGAGAACTAGCAGAGGAACCAGAAAGAACTAGGTTTAAAGTCTGTCTCTTACATATAATAACTGTATGACTGTAGGCAACTCATTTAATCTCTCAACATTCTAGGCAACTTGAAGACTACAAATTATAGATAAAAAGATCAGGCTGCATCTTAGGAGCGCTCTATGTGAAATCATAAGTCCAGTCCCTCTCTTTTACCCTTCTCTTCTTTTTGATTCAATTACTAGATATCATTTTATCATAATCCACTCTCTGCTCAGACTGCATCCTCTTGATAACCAGTCTATACTCAGAATATGCCCAGTCTCATATGCACTCAAAAGTACAATGAACATCAAAGGTGAATTCTAGTGCAGAATTGTGAAAGGTTAGCATGATTACTAACTAAGGTCAATTTATCAAGCTGACTTCTTGAAAAATCAATAATAGGTCCAGCCCAAACCTTTGTGATTCACCTTTTAGGTTTTTGTGGTTTAGAATGAGTGTAAATAGTCAAAAATTCAGAGTCTTCCCAGACTAATATCTTTGGGATAATTTGGACTAACTTCTGTCTCAATTCTTACCTAGCCCCTTACATCATTGAATGGACATAACTTCAGATAAACTGATATGTGGCTGATGACTTTGTGCAGTTCAACCTCACTTAGATCCAATTCATCTGCAAAATCAAGACATCTCTTTGGTGAAATCATTGCTTCTCTTTGATAATAAAGATAAAGCATACCTTCAATAAGTATAGATAGACTATTATACTTCTGAACCCTTCCAGTTTGAAGATCCTTTGACTTAATGACAGTTAACCATTTTCTCCTTCTTAAAATTCTTTCTGCCCTTGGCTTTCTATGACTCTTCGCATTTCTGGGACTCTTACTAAGAGAAAGTAATTTCTCTTTATTTCTTTAATGACTCCTCAATCTGCTCCCAGATAGATTTTTCATTCAAGTTCTTGTTCCCGACTATCTCTTTTCTCAATACTCTTTATTAGAGGATAACTTCACTCTTGTGCTTTCAGTTGTCATTGAAGTCCCTCTGTACAGTGGTATAGAGGATTGGATTTGAAGTTCAGGAATCAGTATCTGAATCTCTATTCTACTTATTATCTATGACATTTACTACTTCATTTTTTCAGTTCTGTATGGGTTTAGATTTGAATGACCTCTGAAGTTCTCTCCACCATTAAATCTATGATTCACAATATACTGCAACCTACATCTATCCATCCTAAGTTTCTGCATTGCCCTCTGTGTCAATTGCAACTCTGATTTTTTAGAGATTAATATTTTTCACAATTTGAAGCCATCTCTCATTACTGAAAGAATTCTGATATTAAAAAGACAGTAAACTATTGTAATATTTCTCAAAGGCAATTCAAATTCAGCCTGTTCTCTCTCTCTCCCTCCTGTTTAGCTCAACTCATTGTTCATCATTTGTCCCAGTCTGAGATATGTACTAACAGACCAGGTCTATAGTTTTTCTATCCATTTGAATGTCATAAATTAAAGTAATGGTCTCCAACTTTTTTTGATTGTTAATCCCATCACTAAAAATTTTTTTGGGGGGGATATATTTTCAATAAATGTATACTTATTTATAGCACATATGCAAACAAGGACTTTGAAATCCAAAGTGCAGAATGGCAAAGGCCTCTATTGCCCTTGGTCTATCAAAAGGAAGTCAGATTCAGATCCTCCATTCAGTAGAGGCAGATGAACACAAAGCTTCCAATCCCAGAGAACCCAGCAAGAACCCTGGGAGAAATGTGTTCCTCTCAAAAGAGGGGTCTGGGTATTATTAGTATCACAGTTCCAGCAATAATCCAGAGAACTCTTGCTTAGATCATCCAGTGACACATTAGCTTTATCCTACCACCAAAAATATGTCACCACAAAATTAGAACATCTAGAGACAGGTTAGTTTTACCATACTGTTGATAGTTTGTCATCAGACAAGACTGTATCATTGAAGAACCTTGGTTTTATGGGAAAAACTTGTACACTGGGTTCACAGGGGATAGTGAGAATGGTGTTTTAGCCCAATGCTCCCTCACTTTAACCAATCTTATGTGCAAGTTATGACATCACTTTCCGATATGGTCTTTTTTCATTCTGAAGGAAAACTACTTTTACAGGTGGTTTGACCAAAAAGAGAGAAGATTAGAGGAAATGGTAAGATCTAGTGATTGGGAGTTTTGGGCTTTTTTTATATGGAAGAGATGGATTTGAAGGCAGGAAACAATTGAGAAAAGGTTGAAGATTCAGGAGTGGAGGGATGATTTAAGATGCAGTCTGAAGGAGAAGATAGGAAGACTTGGAATCAAAGGCACATGTAGAGGGGTCAACTTTGGTCATCTCCAAGCTAAGCTCAAATACCACTTCCCACAGGAAGTCTAACATGAGGGCCCTCTATTTTGTAGTTCTCCCAAGCTATTTTAATATCAACTTGATATATTTTTATATCAACTTGATATATTTTTTATATGTAATTTTCTGCCCACATGTACTATAATCTCCCAGAGGGTAGTATCTGTTTTTGTCTATGTATGTTTTTAGCCTAGTACAGTGTCAACTTCATTGTAGATATATAATGAATGAACAAAAGCATGAATACCACCCTATAGTGATTCTTTCATTATTTTAATAACACCATCAAGCTAAAAAAGAATACTCTTTGATGTTCTTAGCATTTGCCACAAACTTTAACTTATAACTCCCATTATGGTTCAAACAGGGCTGTACTTTACTTCTATCTTCTTTGTATGCTCTTTTAAAATGTGAGTTTTTTTGGTTTTTAAAGGCAACTGCTTTTCTTTCTCATTATTATTTCTGATCAGAATTGCTTCAGAAATCCATTCTTAATAGTCTACCAGTTAAGCTAAGAACCACAGACTCGGAGATCAAATGCAACAGAGAAATCTGAAAGGATTAATGGGGAGGGAAGGACATTAGTTTGGCCAAAAAGATCATAGTTAACCTTTATGAAGAGCTCTTCTCAAGGGGAACAGAATTTACAACCTCTCTTCCAAAACTGCATTTTGAGATTAAAGTGTTTGGTTATGAGATGTCATCTCTCAAAAGCTGCAGGCTAATTGAGTTCAGGGTTTTGCAATAGAATAAAATAGAATCTCTTGAATCACTATTTCTTTTTAGAATACTCCATGAAAATTATCTTTATAGAAAATAAAATTACACTGTGAGAATACAATTATGTTGTGAGATTCCTCAACTGGCTTTGGATCTTGAAAACACTGTGTGAAAAGATTCTTGAAAGCTTCAGATCATACCTTGCTTTGGTCTTAATCCAAGTCCCAGCCCTAGACCAAGTGATATAACCACCAACAAAACACCAAGAACCTGTGACAAAAAAATAAAACATTTTTTAAAAAAGCAATAAAATCAAAGACTTTAATCTATCCTATTTCACTGAATACTTAAAATAAACAATGCAGTATTTTTGTTGCAATTGTTGGTTTCAGTCAAGTCAAACTCTCTATGACCCTACTGGGGTTTTCCTGACAAAGAGAGTTTTACCATTTCCTTCTCCAGCTCATTTGACCAATGAGTAAACTGAAGTGAATAGGATTAAGTGCTTTGCTCAAGGTAACACAGCTAGTAAGTATCTGAGACCACATTTGAACTCAGGAAGATGAGTCTTCCCAATTCCAAGGCCAGTGCTCTATCCACTGTGGCATCTGACCGCCCCACCCCAGAACACAACAATTTGATCAGTTCATAAGTTATCAACACCTACATTTCATTTAATTTTACCTTCCTTACATAAATGGAAACAGTGTGACAAAATGAAAAGGGGAGTCAAAGGATTTTCAAGTCTTTCAAGACAGGTCTTGGTTTCCTTATCTGTCAAATGAAGAACTAGATGACCTCTGAGGTCCCTTCCCACTTTAAATTTGTGATCCTATTTATGAAGAAATAACTTCTTTATGCAATGTAAATATTCTAGTTATAACTCACTTTAACAAAACAACAGAGTTCTTACTATATCCTGTAGTTACAGGGCCCTTCACATAATAGTTATTAAATATATTTAGTCTTGAAACATAAGGAAAGTTCATTTTTGGAAAAGGAAATTTATACTATCAAATCATCAGGCCTGGTTCAATGGCTATTGAGTTTGACCCAAAACTGAACTTAAGGAAGTTAAATATCTTTATTCAAAACAACATTTGATCAGTGGTATTAATATATAGTAGTATTAAGAAGATACTCTGGTATAATGAAAGAATAAAACTGCTTAATCCTTTGTTCCCTTCGGGTGGCTTATTCTGCTGTATGAAAGAGGTCATTTGTCAATCAAGGAACAAGAAATCACCTCCCCTCTAGAAAGCAGCTGATTCTCACTTACTCACCAGAGGACAGAGAATTCAAGATAACTGATGTCCTGCATGGCTTTCAAATAATTCACCAAGAGATGTGGTTTTTTGCCCATATTCAAATTAATCATTCAGGCTAATTCAGTAGGTTTCCAAACATTAAGTTCATCATATCAAAGCAGCTGACAAAAGTCTCTCTTTTCCTAGACTTAATGTTATTATGAGTAGATGGTTATAGAGTAGAGATTTATCTCTTTTCCTCTTCCCTCTACCCTATCCAACCAAGTCCAAAACTGAAGCGGGTAAGAGGGATTAGGTGATTCTTTTATCATAAAGCTTAAGTATAGAATAACACAAATGTGGCAATTACTTAAACAAGAAGAACCTGTTTCTATTGTCCATTGTTAAATGAAGAGGAAGTTTATAAATATACCCACCTTCCTGAAAGAAAACATAAGAATCCAGAAAAGTTTATTTAGAGGCTCTTTTCACTTTGAAGCTTGAAACAAAAAGAAAACAACTCTTCTTACAAACTGACAAATTATATATACTTAAAAGAGAGAAACAAAAATATGATATTTAAGATACACATGAAGACTCATGTATTTTATGGGAATAGAGACTTCATGGCATAATAAATAGAGCACTGGACATGGAATCAGGAAGACCTGGGCTCAAATCCTTCTTCAAACACTTAGTAGCTGTGTGACCTAGACAAATCACTAAAAAAAGTGCTTCAGACACCTCCTTTGGAGGAACCTACTAAATCATGGACAATTGGCTATCTGCTTTACTAAACAGAATTTCCTGGGAGATCCCTACTTGGATCCTAAAATTAAACGAAGCTTTCTTGTGATAGCAAAATTTGTCATTTGAAAGTGAAAATGGGGGCGGCTGGGTGGCATAATGGATAAAGCACCAGCACCAGCCTTGGAGTCAGGAGTACCTGGGTTCAAATCCGGCCTCAGACACTTAATAATTACCTAGCTGTGTGGCCTTGGGCAAGTCACTTAACCCCATTTGCCTTGCCAAAAAAAAAGTGAAAATGCCTCAAATTTATATGACAAATTTAAGATAATGTGAAATATCAACAAGGAATCTATATCTTAAATGATGACACTGAACTACTTGAACACAAACTTTCTTGTATCCTTTTGCTAGTCTTCTCTTTTCTATTTCTGTCTACTTTTCTATCTTGGTTGTTACATTAAAAAAAAAAAATACTGAAATAACAGGTCCAAACTATAGAGGATTGAACAGGGGATATATAAAACCGGTCAAGGGGGTCAAGGGCTACATACACAATTCAATACACAGTCGTTGAATATAATGCAACCCATGCCAGCAACTAGGCACAACAACAAATGAAAAGCAGGCCACAAGAATGGGCCCCAAGGGCCCCAGGGCCAGTGCACAATTTGGACACACCTGCTATAGAAAAGAGGGACAAATTCATACTTTGTTTTCAATGATTTAGGATGAATTATCCTATGAGTCCAACAAAGGATTAACTGACCTAAAAATAAACTGGCACTTGTATAGCAATATAAGGCTTATAAAGTGTTTTATAAATGATTTCATTTGAATTTCACAAAAATACTGTGTGTTGGTATAAATTTTATTATTTTACAGATAAGGTAATTGAGGTGCTGAGAGGTCAAAGGGCCTACCCATGCTCATATACTCAAGTATAAGAGGGTAACTTCTGAACCTAGATTTTATATTTTTCCAAATATCTTTAGCCTCTCTTTACTTGAGCTGTTGCAGAACTATTGGTTCTATTCCCATTAAAAAAAATTGTGTTTAATTTCCTTCCTATATTCAACTAATTCAATACAAGGGGTAGTTAGAGAATTATTAATTATTTCAAGTAATACAAATTCACAGGACAGCTAGGTGGTACAATGGATAAAATACCAAGCTGAAATCAGGCAGATGAGTCTCCCTGAGTTCAAATTTGGCCTCAGATATTTGCTAACCTTATTTACCCTTCATTTATAAAACAAACTGGAAAAAAAGAAATGGCAAGCCACTATCTCTGCCAAGAAAGTAACTCCAAATGGCATCACAAAGAATCAGACATGACTGAAAAACAACTGAAGGATAATACATATTCTCCACCTCAATATCCCTTCTCAGTCAAGGGATTTCTCTTCCTTAGTGCACATCCTATGAGAAAAAGGTCATATTCCAACTCTGGGTCGAGTGCATCATGGATAAAAGAGGAACATCCTATGTGTTCCACTGAATATATATATATTTTTTGTCAGTCACCTGATACATAAAAAATGAGCTAGGCTAGAACTGAAAAGGACCTACTCTTAAAGTGAGCCACATACCAGGTAATTTGTTAGGTAATGGTGAATGAAGTCATACAAAATACATGATCACTATAGGGTTCTTAATCTTTTTTGCATGTGATTCATAGACCCTTTTGGCACTTTGCTGAAGCCCATGAACTCCTTCTCAGGAAAATGTTTAAAATGCATACAATAAAATACAGAGGGTTACAAAGAAATCAAATTAAATTGAAATAGTCATCAAAAAAAAAAAGTATATGGACCTCTGAAACCTGAAGAAAGTTGCTTGGAACATTACGTAGAATATGCCCAGGTCATAGGCAGATCTTAGTGTGAAAACTTCTCAGCAACTCCAAGGTCTTTCATCCAATGTTGCTTCTCAAACAGGACATTAAAAACATTTTAAAAATACTATGCCAGACACACCCACTATCCTTCAAGGAAGCTAAAAAATAAAGGACAAAGAAGCTATACAGTATTGTCTAATTCAATTATAAGGTTTCTAAGAACTAAGAGGCAATTCAGCATGTATCCCACTAGACCCAAAGCTTCTCCCAGGAAAAGATCAGCAACAGGGTAAGTGTAGTGCAGAGTAATAGAACTCTAGACTGGAGTTTTTAAGAGCTAATTGAGCTTCTGTTCTATCACTAAGCAATTGTTGATTACAAAATAGCATAGCGCCAGACAGATATTAGACAATAAATATTTGTTGAATGAACAAGTCAGTTAACTTCTATAGTTCTGTTTCTTCATATGTAAAGAGAGGGGATCATCATTAGTGATCTCTAATATTTCTTTCAATTCAAAATTATATAATTTAATGTTGCTTTTTTTGCTTAACAATACTTATTGATTACAAGGGACATTTGTGTGCCTGGGGAAAATACAAGTAATATTTAAAAACTAAAGATCCATTAAAAAGAAATACAAAGTAGAGGGCAGAAGGAAGTTCAGAAGGGGACATTAAGTATAACATGTACAAATAAAATTAGGTGTAATGTGTACAAGTATAAAACAGAAGTTGACAATTTCTTAATTTGCTTTTTATTGAAATGTTAATGTTTGTTAAGTTTATAATTTAAAAGACATCTATGATCCAGTCCAAAAGTTGTGGGTAGTCTCAAGAGGATTTATCCCATTTTAGCTCTGATTGAATCTCTGGAATTCCAGAGCCAGCTAGAATCCTGGGTTTTCCAGAACACAACTCAAGTTCAAATCCAAATCCCTGCTTAATGTTTGATATTACCTTATGTAAATCATTTAACCTCTCTAAGGCTCACTTTCCTGATCTATACAATGAAAGGGCTGAATTAAATGACCTCTGAGGTCCCTTATAGATGTAAATTGATGATCTAACTGTATGATCCACATACTTTAAATAGAGTGTGCTTTACATAAAAAGGAAGTAGAATGGTATATCAGGCAAAACAATGGACTTAGTATGAAAGACCTGTGCTCAAATTTTGCAAATGACATTTACTAGCTATGTGACTCTGGGCAAATCACTTAACTTTTCTGTGTCTCATTTTCTTATCTAAAAATTTTGGACACTATAGTTCTTCTACATCTAAATCTGTAAGCCTATGAGTCCATTTTTACTGCTGACACATTCATGGGATTCCTAATTCTCTACACTAAGTGCTAAAAGGATACTGGGCCAGATCTCTGAGGGATTCTAACAGAGCTCTACATTTATTTCTTTGCTCAGGAGGGAAGTTCAGAGAAAAGGAATAGTTAACTGAGTATTTCTCAGGTGATATTGAAATAGAACATACAGTAAGAGTAATATAATTTTAATAGACATTAAAATAGAGGGCAGCTAGGTGGCACATTGGATAGAAAACTGACCCTGGAGTCAGGAGGGCTTGAGTTCAAGTCTCAGACACATAATAATTGCCTAGCTGTGTGACCTTGGACAAGTCACTTAATGCCACTGCCTTGTAAAAACAAAAAAAAGAGTGAAGGACATTAAAATAGAACATAGAATAGGAATAGTATTCAGACTAAAAGCCAAATTAGAGTCAAGAGTTTCTATCATTTGAGACATACATTTAAGAAGTTGGTTAAGGGAGCTAGAAAGTTTCAGAGGAAAATAACAAATGAGTTAAAAAATTGATAGTCTTGAGGATTAGTACTTTTCCTTTGAGGAAAAAATAAAACAAGAGGGCTGCTTTGGTAAATTTCAACAATTTCAAAATAAGTCTGTTAGAAGAAAATTATATTTTTCATCTCCTTTGAGAAAGAAATAGTTGTGTTTGTCTCCCTGCTATTATTAGACCCTTAGAAAAAGAGAAGCAATGAAAGGTCCCCAAGTTGGCAAAGCTGCTGCCAAATATTCAGGAAACCTAACGGAGTTTCTGAACAAGCTGTAAAAATTACACTAACTGGACAGCAACAAATTATACTCCACTGGGAGATCAAGGGAAGGGAATGGAAATAGACAGGAAATATATATATATATAAATAACAGAAGCCCCTTGATTCAAAAAGTTAAGATCAAGTTAGGAATTGCTCACCCACTGGTTAGAAATCTACCCTGATCTGACTAAAATATTTCCCATACAGATGACATATATAAGAATAATTTTAAATGGAACCTTTATAGGTCTTGCCATAGATTCTGCCCAAAGACTGAAAAGAGTGTTTACTTGTAAGGAGACAGCATATCTTTACAAGTTGACTTTCAAAGCACTTTGCCTTCCAAACATCCATAGAATGAGTCACCAAGACTTTGCAACATGATTTATATTCTGGACTCTAAAGGAAGAATTTCTGAGCTCAATAGTAATTACAAAATAAACAAATCTGAAGTTCAGTTTATTCTGTGAAATATCCCTGGCATCTGAAGAGTGGCTCAAGCATCTTCTTTGCCAGCTTTCTGGGACTCTGTTTAGAATTACAAACCCAGCTTTTTGAAGCCTGTTTGTAAAATGTTGCTAAAAGAGCTAACATACATTTTACAGTTATTGCAAAGAGAAATACCAGGGCATTTTTCCAGATAGGTAAGGAGTAAATAATGGCAGAGAAAAAAAAGCAGCATGAGATCCCAAGTAAAATGAACCCTGAGTAAAGAAGTAATCAATGACTCTCTTGGAGAAAAGCAAAATAAAAATATATACCTCATCCCTGACTGCAGAGAGAGAGGTAACTACTGCTATAGAATTATTCTATAAGTTGTAGGGTGATCATAAATCCGGAGCTAGAAGAAAATTCACCTAGTCCAATTCCACTCACTTTATAGATGAGAGAACTGAAGCCCAGGAGAGGTTAATTTTATCAGATGAGATTTTAATCCAGATCCACTGATGCCAGAGACTAATTTACCAGACAAATTTTTGCTTAATCCTTTTTTTCTTTAGGTGAAAAAGAAACCCAGAGGTTTGGGCCGTGTGGTAGGATTCAATCCAGAACATAAATGGGAAAGACTGCTGTGCAAAGGCATAAATAAATGTAAATGGTCAAATAAAGTGAACAAATTTGCAAATACCCATAACAAAAAACAAAAATGCAATTCATTATCATATTAAGGAATCATTATAAAATTCAGAAACTATTGGTCCTACTTACCCCTGAGAGTATTTTATATTTCTTAAGAGTGCTTCTTTTCACGGGATTTTCTGTTTGTAAATTCAGCATAGATTCCATTATTCTACTTGTTTTGAGAATAATCCGCAGCTGTGTCTTTCCCTCTGTTCACTGAGTACTACAAAGCAAGTCAACGGCATCAGCTGGTGAAGTTCTGTAGAATAATGAGACCCTACTGTGATTGGTCAATCTAAAAGTAATCTTAAAAAAAAGCACACATGACTGGCAAAAGATAAAAGTCCAGTTTTAATGTACTATAGATAACCCATCCTGTGTACAATAATCAGATGTTCAATAACAGTCTATATTCCTGCCCTTGGTTCCCCATTTCCTCTGGTTTTGCCAATTTCCCTGGTTATATTTACTACCCTTATTCCTCACCAAGGTCATTCCATCACCAGTGTGCTTTCCTTGCCTTTACACTTGTTCCCCTTTTTTCCTCAAATTCACTCCCTCCTTACCTCTTCTCTCTCTCTCTCTCTCTCTTTGAAAATTCCTAGCTTCTTTCAAAGTTCAATTCAAATGTTACCTTCTACCAGAAGTCTTTCCAGAATTCTTTCACTTGTTTCCTCCCCCAATCTTGAATTCCTATTTAACAACAAGGGGCAGAACTTCTTTGGACTAGGCCAAAGGACATCTGCCAATCAAGGATCCAGGAAAGCTATTTAGTAGGATGGGCGGGGCAATGCCTTGCCCCCTGGGCTTTTTTTTCCCTTAGTAATTAGATAACTAGGAGATATTTGGAATTTTCAAACTTTAGGTTCTCCTAAGCCCGAGGTTATTAGGCAGCTTTCAGACAAATAGTTAAATTATTAATTTCAGATAGCCTAGTTTTCAGAAATAAAAAGTGGGAAATATTTGAAACATTCTAAGCTAAAAAGAGATTTTTAAAAAAAATTTATGTTTTCCAATTATATACAATAGTAGTTTCTACCTATCATTTTTGTAAGGTTTTGAATTTTACAATTTTTTTGCCCGCCCTCCCTTCCTTACCCCCCCACAGAAGGCAGTCTGATAATCTTTGCATTGTTTTCATGTTATACAATAATCAAAATTGAATAGGTTGAGAGAAAAATCATATCCCTGAGGAAAAAAATAAAATATTAGAGATAGCAAGATTATGTAATACATAAGGAAACTTTTTTTTTAATTGAAGGTAATAAATAGTCTTTGGTCTTTGTTTTAACCCCACAGTTCTTTCTCTGGATACAGATGGTATTCTCTGTCACAGATACCTTAACATTGTCACTGATTATTGCACTGATGGAATGAGCAAGTCCATTAAGGTTGACCATCATCCCCATGTGGCTGTGAGGGTGTACAGTGTTCTTCTAGTACTGCTTATCTCCCTCAGCATCTGTTCACATGAAAGGAGATTTTTGATCCCCTTACTAGACAGAGTTATGGAGAGAAAAGACTGAGACCTGATGGACAACAACTCTAGAACCACCTTGCTTTTTTTCTTCTTTTTTTTTTTTTGCAAGGCAATGGGGTTAAGTGGCTTGCCCAAGGCCACACAGCTAGGTAATTATTAAGTGTGTCTGAGGTCACATTTGAACTCAGGTCCTCCTTACTCCAGAGCAGGTGCTCTATCCACTGCGCCACCTAGCCGCCCCTTTTTTTTCCTTCTAAAGAGCTTGAAATCTACGGCTTTTATGAAAAAGTGAAATCTCAAAGCTGATACTTTTGAAAGAAAAAATCTGATCCTAGAGTCAGGCTTGCTGCAGCTTTTCCCCCAAGGGAGAAAAAAATAAAAAAGTTGGTAAAAAGAACATACCATGTTCTTTTGAAACAACTAACTGTAGATAGATGGGGAAACAGAACCCTAGATTTATGATAAGAATGTTTTGTTGCTTCTTTTCTTAATACTACATTTTATCAAATGCCTTTAATGCCTTCTGGCTCACAACCAAAGGTAAATACATTGGTGGGGAGTGGTGAACTGTGGTTTGATTGAACAATTAGCCTAAATCCAAGATCCTCTTTTGTTTCTGATTGATTAGTGCGAAACAATAGAGGAACTAGGACTTAGGCTAATGGTTCAGACATCACCCTGAAAAGTTTGCCCCTGGAGTGTTGCAATATATTTACTGTTTGCCCTGATGGAATGTATCCTCCATGAAGTGTTGGGGAATTCCTCAATGCAGAGATCCTCCCAAGACAGTAATTCCTTCTCCCTCAGTCACTTTGACTGGAGGTCAATAAATCAAGAGACAAGGCTAAAACAAAGTATAAAGTTAAAAAAAAAACCTTATATGCAGTAGAAAGTTGCTTAGTCACTTTCTTTCTGGAGAGGTAGAGTAAAAGGGACATGATGTCAGGAAAGTTGGGGAGAGGACTCCCTCAAAAAAGAATTAGTGGGCTAATCCTATTGTTGAATAAAAATAAAATATCTATTGCTGTCACCCAGAAATGCACCGTTTGTGTTCAAGAATTGTAAAAAACCCCAATCTGACCATAATTAATTAACTTTCCACCTATCATTGGCTTCCTAAATGAAACCGTACTATTTATTTCCCATATAATCTCCAATCCCTCAACTACTCAGTTCACCCCTACACTCTTCTTTTCTCCATCTTAACCTTTTGGTGAATAAGATTAGCTCCACACTGTCCTCATCTCTTGAGGCTAGTCCCTGACTGCCGATTGTACCCTGACAAGCCTCAGTCTTGGGTGACTCCCATCATCCTCTGCCTAGAACGTAGGCATCCATGCTGCTTGAACAAAAGTAAAGAAAATCGTGCAACCCTTCTGACTGGATCCACTGCAAATTTATGTTATCAGCCTCAGCTCAGCA